>NC_047055.1:73856395-74040293 GCF_011762595.2 Tursiops truncatus | reverse complement strand
CTGCTTGTAAAATTTGGAAATTAATCCTCTGTCAGTTGCTTCATTTGCAAATATTTTCTCCCATTCTGACGGTTGTCTTTTGGTCTTGTTTATGGTTTCCTTGCTGTGCAAAAGCTTGAAGTTTCATTAGGTCGCATTTGTTTATTTTTGTTTATTTCCATTTCTCTAGGAGGTGGTCAAAAAGATCCTTGATGTGATTTATGTCACAGAGTGTTCTGCCTATGTTTTCCTCTAAGAGTTTGATAGTTTCTGGCCTTACATTTAGGTCTTTAATCCATTTTGGAGCTTATTTTTTGTGTATGATGTTAGGGAGTGATCTAATCTCATACTTTTAAATGTAGCCTGTCCAGTTTTTCCCAGCACCACTTTTGAGACACTGTCCATCTACACTGGACATTCCTGCCTCCTTTATCAAAGAAAACGTGATCATATGTGCGTGGGTCTATCTCCGAGCTTTCTATCCTGTTCCATTGATCTACATTTCTGTTTTTGTGCCAGTACCATACTGTCTTGATAACTGTACTTTGTAGTATAGTCTGAAGTCAGGGAGCCTGATTCCTCCAGCTCCATTTTTCGTTCTCAAGATTGCTTTGGCTATATGGGGTCTTTTGTGTTTCCATATACAAATTGTGAAATTATTTGTTCTAGTTCTGTGAAAAATGCCAGTGGTATTTTGATAGGTATGGCATTGAATCTGTAGATTGCTTTGGGTAGTAGAGTCATTTTCACAATGTTGATTCCTCCAATCCAAGAACATGGTATATGTCTCCAAGTATTTGTATCATCTTTAATTTCTTTCATCAGTGTCATATTTTCTGCATACAGGTCCTTTGTCTCCTTAGGTAGGTTTATTCCTAGATATTTTATTCTTTTTGTTACAATGGTAAATGGGAGTGTTTTCTTGATTTCACTTTCAGATTTTTTCATCATTAGTGTATAGAAATGCCAGAGATTTCTGTGCATTAATTTTTAATCCTGCAACTTTACCAAATTCACTGATTAGCTCTAGTAGTTTTCTGGTACCATCTTTAGGATTCTCTATGTATAGTATCATGTCCATCTGCAAACAGTGACAGCTTTACTACTTCTTTTCCGATTTGGATTCCTTTTATTTCCTTTTCTTCTCTGATTGCTATGGCTAAAACTTCCAAAAACTATGTTGAATAAGAGTGGTAACAGTGGGCAACATTGTCTTCTTCCTGATCTTAGTGGAAATGCTTTCAGTTTTTCACCATTGAGGATGATATTGGTTGTGGATTTGTAATATATGGCCTTTATTATGTCGAGGAAAGGTTCCCTCTATGCCTACTCTGCAGGGTTTTTATCATAAATGGGTGTTGAATTTTGTCAAAAGTTTTCTCTGCATCTATTGAGATGATCATATGGATTTTCTCCTTTAATTTGTTAATATGGTGTATCACATTGATTGGTTTGTGTCTATTGAAGAATCCTTGAATTCCTGGAATAAACCCCAATTGATCATGGTGTATGTTCCTTTTAATGTGCTGCTGGATTCTGTTTGCTGGTATTTTGCTGAGGAGTTTTGCATCTATGTTCATCAGTGATATTGGCCTGTAGTTTTCTTTCTTTGTGACATCCTTCTCTGGTTTTGTTATCAAGGTGAGGCTGGCCTCGTAGAATGAATTGGGAGTGTTCCTCCCTCTGCTATATTTTGGAAGAGTTTGAGAAAGATAAGTGTAATCTCTTCTCTAAATGTTTGATAGAATTTGACTGTGAATCCATCTGGTCCTGGGCTTTTGTTTGTTGGAAGATTTTTATTCACAGTTTCAATTTCAGTGCTTGTGATTGGTCTGTTCATATTTCCTGTATCTTCCTGATTCAGTCTTGGCAGGTTGTGCATTTCTAAGAATTTGTCCATTTCTTATAGGGTGTCCATTTTATTGGCATAGAGTTGCTTGTATTAATCTCTCATGATCTTTTTTATTTCTGCAGTGTCAGTTGTTACTTCCCATTTTTCATTTCTAATTCTATTGATTTGAGTCTTCTCCCTTTTTTTCTTGATGAGTCTGGCTAATGGTTTATCTATTTTGTTTATCTTCTCAAAAAACCAGCTTTTAGTTTTATTGATCTTTGCTATTGTTTCCTTCATTTCTTTTTCATTTATGTCAGATCTGATTTTTATGATTTCTTTTCTTCTGCTAACTTTGGGGTATTTCTGTTCTTCTTTCTCTAATTGCTTTAGGTGCAAGGTTATGATGTTTATTCGAGATGTTGCCTTTTTCCTAAGGTGGGTTTGTATTGCTATAAACTTCCCTTTTAGAACTGCTTTTGCTCCATCCCATAGGTTTGGGTCATCTTGTCTCCACTGTCATTTGTCTCTAGGTATTTTTTATTTCCTCTTTGATTTCTTCAGTGATCACTTTGTTATTAAGTAGTGCATTGTTTGGCCTCCATGTGTTTATATTTTTTACAGATCTTTTCCTGTAATTGATATCTAGTCTCAGAGTGTTGTGGTTGTAAAAGATACCTGATACAATTTCAATTTTCTTAAATTTACCAAGGCTTGATTTGTGACCCAATATATGATCTATCCTGGAGAATGTTCCATGAGCACTTGAGAAAAATGTGTATTCTGTTGTTTTTGGATGGAGTGTCCTATAAATATCAATTAAATCCATCTTGTTTAATGTATCATTTAAGGCATGTGTTTCCTTATTTACTTTCATTTTGGATGATCTGTCCATTGGTGAAAGTGGGGTGTTAAAGTCCCCTACTATGAATGTGTTACTGTCGATTTCCCCTTTTATGGCTGTTAGTATTTCCCTTATGTATTGAGGTGCTCCTATATTGGGTGCATAAATATTTACAATTGTTATATCTTCTTCTTGGATCAATCCCTTGTTCATTATGTAGTGTCCTTCTTTGTCTCTTCTAATAGTCTTTATTTTAAAGTCTATTTTGTCTGATATGAGAATTGCTACTCCAGCATTCTTTTGGCTTCCATTTGCATGGAATATCTTTTTCCATCCCCTTACTTTCAGTCTGTATGTCTCTCTAGGTCTGAAGTGGGTCTCTTCTAGACAGCATATATATGGGTCTTGTTTTTGTATGCATTCAGCCAGTCTGTGTCTTTTGGTGGGAGCATTTAGTCCATTTACATTTAAGAGAATTACCGATATGTATGTTCCTATTCCCATTTTCTAAATTGTTTTGGGTTTGTTATTTTAGTTCTTTTCCTTCTCTTGTGTTTCTTGCCTAGAGAAGTTCCTTTAGCATTTGTTGTAAAGCTGGTTTGGTGTTGCTGAACTCTCTCAGCTTTTGCTTGTCTGTAAAGGTTTTAATTTCTCCATCATATCTGAATGAGATCTTTGCTGGGTAGAGTAATCTTGGTTGCAGGTTTTTCTCCTTCATCACTTTAACTATGTCTGACCAGTCCCTTCTGGCTTGCAGAGTTTCTGATGAAAGATCAGCTGTTAACCTTATGGGGATTCCCTTGTGTGTTATTTGTTGTTTTTCCCTTGCTGATTTTAATATGTTTTATTTGTATTTAATTTTTGACAGTTTGATTAATATGTGTCTTGGCATATTTCTCCTTGGATTTTTGCTGTATGGGACTCTCTGTGCTTCCTGGACTTGATTATCTATTTCCTTTTCCATATTAGGGAAGTTTTCAACTATCATCTCTTCAAAGATTTTCTCAGTCCCTTTCTTTTTCTCTTTTTCTTCTGGAAGCCCTACAATTCAAATGTTGGTGTGTTTAATGTTGTCCCAGAGGTCTCTGAGACTGTCCTCAGTTCTTTTCATTTTTTTTTTTATTCTGCTCTGCAGTATTTATTTCCACTCTTTTGTCTTCTAGGTCACTTATCTGTTCTTCTGCCTCAGTTATTCTGCTATTGATCCCATCTAAAGTATTTTTCATTTCATTTATTGTGTTGTTCATCACTACTTGTTTCCTCTTTAGTTCTTCTAGGTCCTTGTTAAATGTTTCTTGCATTTTGTCTATTCTATTTCCAAGATATTGGATCATCTTTACTATCATTGTTCTGAATTCTTTTTCATATAGACTGCCTATTCCCTCTTTATTTGTTAGCTCTAGTGGTTTTTTATCTTGCTCGTTCATCTGCTGTGTGTTTTTCTGTCTTCTGATTTTGCTTATCTTGCTGTGCTTGGGGTCTCCATTTCACAGGCTGTGGGTTCGTAATTCCCGTTGCTTTTGGTGTCTGTCCCCAGTGGCTAAGGTTGGTTCAGTGGGTTGTGTGGGCTTCCTGGTGGAGGGGACTAGTGCCTGTGTTCTGGTGGATGAGGCTGGATCTTGTCTTTCTGGTGGGCAGGTTCACGTCTGGTGGTGTGTTTTGGGTTGTCTGTGGACTTATTATGATTTTAGGCAGCCTCTCTACTAATGGATGGTGTTGTGTTCCTCTTTTGCTAGTTGTTTGGCATAGGGTGTCCAACACTGTAGCTTGCTGGTCATTGATTGAAGCTGGGTGTTGGCATTGAGATGGAGATCTCTGGGAGATTTTCGTCATTTGATATTATGTGGAGCTGGGAGCTCTCTTGTTGACCAGTGTCCTGAAGTTGTCTCTCCCACCTTAGAGGCACAGCACTGACTCCTGGCTTCAGAATCAAGAACCTTCCATCCACATGGCTCAGAGTAAATGGGAGAAAAAGTAGAGGGAAAGAATTAGTAGAAATAGGAAGAATGAAAGAAAGAAGAAAGGAAGGAAGGAAGGAAGGAAGAAAGAAGAAAAGAAGGAAAGAAGGAAAGAAAAAGGAAAGGAGGGAGGGAGTGAGGGATGTTGGGAGGAAGAAAGGAAGGAAGGGAGGAGGGAAGGAAGGAAGAAAGCAAGAAAGAAGATAAAGTAAAATAAAATAAAGTAAAATATAATAGTTATTAAATTCAAAAATAATTATTAAGATAAAAATTTTAAAAAAAAACAGACAGACAGAACCTTAGGACAAATGGTGGAAGCAAAGCTATACAGACAAAATCTCACACAGAAGCATACACACACAAGCTCATAAAAGGAGGAAAAGGGGAAAAAATCATAAATCTTGCTCTCAAAATCCACCTCCTCAATTTGGGATGCTTCCTTGTCTATTCATGTATTCCACAGATGTAGGGTACATCAAGTTGATTGTAGAGCTTTAATACAATGCTTCTGAGGCTGCTGCAAGAGATTTCCCTTTCTCTTCTTTGTTTTCACAGCTCCCAGGGACTCAGCTTTGGATTTGGCCCCGCCTCTGCATGTAGGTCGCTGGAGGGCGTCTGTTTTTTGCTCAGGACAGGGTGGGGTTAAAGAAGCCGCTGATACGGGGGCTCTGGCTCACTCAGGCCAGGTGGAGGGAGGGGCATGGAGTGTGTAGCGAGCCTGCGGTGGCAGAGGCCACTGTAACGTTGCACCAACCTGAGGCTCGCCGTGCATTCTCCTGAGGAAGTTGTCCCTGGATCACGGGAACCTGGCTGTGGCGGGCTGCACAGCTCCCCATAAGGGTGATGTGGATAGTGACCTGTGCTTGCACACAGGCTTCTTGGTGGTGGCACCAGCAGCCTTAGCATCTCCTGCCCATCTCTGGGGTCCGCGCTTTTAGCCGCAGCTCACACCCATCTCTGGAGCTCCTTTAAACAGTGCTCTTAATACCCTCTCCTCACACACCAGGAAAAAAAGAGGGAAGAAAAAGTCTCTTGCCTCTTCGGCAGCTCCAGAACTTTTCCTGGACTCCCTCCCAGCCAGCCGTGGCGCACTAACCCCTTCAGGCTATGTTCACGCCTCCAAGCCCAGTCCTCTCCCTGGGATCCTACAAAAGCCCGAGACTCAGCTTGCAGCCCCGCTGGCCCAGGCTGGTGAACAGACAAGCCTCATGGGCTGGTGAGTGCTGGTCAGCACCGATTCCCTGTCCAGGAATCTCCCCACTTTGCCCTCGGCACCCCTGTTGCTTCGGTCTCCTCTGCGGCTCCAAAGATCCCCACCTCCGCCACCTGCAGTCTCCACCTGCGAAGGGGCTTCCTAGTGTGTGGAAACCTTTCCTCCTTCACAGCTCCCTCCCACTGGTGCAGGTGTCGTCCCTATTCTTTTGTCTCTGTTTTATCTTTTTTTCTTTTGCCCTACCCAGGTACGTGGGGGAGTTTCTTACGTTTTGGGAGGTCTGAGGTCTTCTGCCAGCATTCAGTAGGTGTTCTGTAGGAGTTGTTCCACGTGTAGATGTATTACTGGTGTATCTGTGGGGAGGAAGATGATCTCCGTGTCTTACTCTTGCGCCATCTTCCCCTCCTCCCTCACCACAATTATTCAACATAGTTTTGGAGGTTTTAGCCACAGCAATCAGAGAAGAAAAGGAAATAAAAGGAATCCAAGTCGGAAAAGAAGTAAAGCTGTCACTGTTTGCAGATGACATGATAGTATATATGGAGAATCCTAAAGAGGCCATCTGAAAACTACTAGAGCTAATCAATGAATTGGTAAAGCAGCAGAATACAAAACTAATGCACAGAAATCTCTGGCATTCCTATACACTAATGATGAAACATCTGAAAATGAAATAAAGAAAATACTCCCATTTACCACTGCAACATAAAGAATAAAATATCTAGGAATAAACCTACCTAAGGAGACGAAAGACCTGTATGCAGAAAGTTATAAGACACTGATGAGAAAGTAAAGATGATACAAATAGATGGAAGATATGCCATTTTCTTGGATTGGAAGAATCAACATTGTGAAAATGACTCTACTATGCAAAGCAATCTACAGATTCAATGCAATCCCTATCAAACTACCACTGGCATTTTTCACAGAACCAGAACAAACAATTTCACAATTTGTATGGAAACACAAAAGACCCTGAATATCCAAAGCAATCTTGAGAATGAAAAATGGAGCTAGAGGAATAGAGCTCCCTGACTTCAGTCTATACTACAGAGCTACAGTAATCAAGACAGTATGGTCCTGGCACAAAAACAGAACAATAGCCCAATGGAACAGGATAGAAAGCCCAGAAATAAACCCATGCACATATGGTCACCTTATCTTTGATAAAGTAGGCAGGAATGTACAGTGGAGAAAGGACATCCTCTTCAATAAGTGGTGCTGGGAAAACTGAACAGGTACATGTAAAAGTATGAGATTAGATCACTCCCTAACATCATACACAAAAATAAGCTCAAAATGGATTAAAGACCTAAATATAAGGCCAGAAACCTATTAAACTCTTAAAAGAAAACATAGGCAGAAAACTATATGACATAAATCAGAGCAAGATCCTTTTTGACCATCTCCAAGAGAAATGGAAATAAAATAAAAAATAAACAAATGGGACCTAATGAAACTTAAAAGCTTATGCACAGAGAAGGAAACCATAAACAAGACCAAAAGACAACCCTCAGAATGGGAGAAAATATTTGCAAATGAAGCAACTGACAAAGGATTAATCTCCATAATTTTTAAGCAGCTCATGCAGGTCAATAACAAAAACACAAACAACCCAATCCAAAAATGAGCAGAAGACCTAAATAAACATTTCTCCAAAGAAGATATGCAGATTGCCAACAAACACATGAAAGAATGTTCAACATCATTAAGCATTAGAGAAATGCAAATCAAAACTACAATGAGATATCATCTGACACCAGTCATAATGGCCATCATCAAAAAATCTAGAAACAATAAATGTTGCAGAGGGTGTGGAGAAAACAGAACACTCTTGCACTGCTGGTGGGAATGTGAATTGGTACAGCCACTATGGAAACAGTATGGAGGTTCCTTAAAAACTACAAATAGAACTACCAAATGACCCAGCAATCCCACTACTGGGTATATACCCTTATAAAGCCATAATTGAAAAGAGTCATGTAGTAAAATATTCATTGCAGCTCATTTACAATAGCCAAGCAATGGAAGCAACCTACGTGTCCATCATGAGATGAATGGATAAAGATTTGGCACATATATACAATGGAATAGTACTCAATCATAAAAAGATACAAAATTTAGTTATTTGTAGTGTGGTGGATGGACCTAGATTCTGTCATACAGAGTGAAGTAAGTCAGAAATAGAGAGACAAATACTGTATGCTAACGCATATATATGGAATCTAAGAAAAAAAATGTCATGAAGAACCTAAGGGTAAGGTGGGAATAAAGACACAGACCTACTAGAGAATGGACTTGAGGATATGCAGAGGGGTAAGGGTAAGCTCTGACAAAGTGAGAGTGTGGCATGGACATATATACACTACAAAACATAGAATAGATAGCTGGTGGGAAGCAGCCACATAGCACAGGGAGATCTGCTCTGTACTTCGTGACCACCTAGATGTGTGGGATAGGGAGGTTGGGAGGGAGGGAGATGCAAGAGGGAAGAGATATTGGAACATATGTATATGTATAACTGATTCACTTTGTTGTAAAGTGGAAACTAACACACCATTGTAAAGCAATTATACTCCAATAAAGATGCAAAAAAATAATTAAAAAATAATGGAATATGAAAGAAAAAGCAATGGAGATAAAAGTAAAACGGACCTGGAGGAATCACATTCCCTGGTTTCATACTATACTACAAAGCTACAGTCATTAAAACAGCATGGTACTGGCACAAGAACAGAAATATAGATCAATGGAACAGGATAGAAATTCCAGAGATAAACCCACAAACCTATGGTCACCTTATCTATGACAAAGGAGGCAATAATATGCAATAGAGAAAGACAGCCTCTTCACTAAGTGGTGCTGGGAAAACTGGACAGCTACGTATAAAACAATGAAATTAGAACACTCCCTAACACCATACACAAAAATAAACTCAAAATGGGTTAAAGACCTAAATGTAAGGTCAGACACTATAAAACTCTTAGAGGAAATTGTAGGCAGAACACCCTTTGACATAAAGCAGAGCAAGATCTTTTTCCATCCATTTCCTAAAGTAATTAAAACAAAAATAAACAAATCGGACCTAAGTAATCTTAAATGCTTTTGCACAACAAAGGAAATCATAAAACAAAACACAACCCTCAGAATGAGAGAAAGTACTGCAAACAAAACAACCAACAAGGATTAATCTCCAAAATATAAAAACAGATCATGAAGCTCAATATCAAAAAAAACCAACAACCCAGTCAAAAAGTGACTGGAAGATGTAAATAGACGTTCTCCGAAGAAGACATACAGATGGCTAAAAGGCACCTGAAAAGATGCTCAACGTCACTAATTATTAGAGAAATAAAAATCAAAACTACAATGATGTATCACCTCACACGAGTCAGAATGGCCATCATCAAAAAATCTACAAACGTCTAATTCTGGAAAGGGTGTGGAGAAAAGGGAACCCTCCTACTTTGTTGGTGGGAATGTAAACTGGTACAGCCAGTATGGAGAACAGTATGGAGGTACCTTAAAAAACTAAAAGTAGAGCTACCATATGATCCAGCAATCCCACTCCTGGGCATATATCTGGAGAAAACCGTTATTCAAAAACATACATGCACCCCAATGTTCACTGCAGCACTAGTTATAATAGCCAGGACATGGAAACAACTGAAGTGTCCTTTGATGGAGGAATGGGTAAAGAAGACGTAGCACATACATACAATGGAATATTACTCAGCCAGAAAAAAAACAAAATAATGCCACTTGCAGTGACATGGATGAACCTAGAGATTGTCATACTGAGTGAAGTAAGTCAGAGAAATACAAACTGATACTGTTTTTATGTGGAATCTTAAAAAATGGCACAAATGAACCTATTAACAAAACAGAAATAGAGTCACAGGTGTAGAAAACAAACTTATGGTTACCAAGGGGGAAGGGGGGGAGAGATAAATTAGGAGATTGGGATTGACATATACACATTATGTCATATACACGTCATATATAAACATGACATATACACGTTTGCAGTATAAATAACATAGGTAACTAATAAGAACCTACTGTATAGCACAGGGAACTCTACTCAATTGTCTGTAATATCCTACATGTGGAAAGAATCTAAAAAAGAGTGGATATATGTATATGTATAACTGATTCACTTTGCTGTACAGCAGAAACTAACACAACATTGTAAATCAACTATACTCCAATAAAAATTAATTGAAAAAAACAAGAAAAAATATCAGTTGCAATCATCACAATTTTGAAAAAAAAAAAGTTAATATGTCCAAAACCACACACTTGATTTCCTACCCCCATAAAACTTGCTTCTCCCCCAGTCTTCTCATCTGAATAAATGTCATCACCATTCATCCACTTGCGTGGGCCTAAACCTAGGAATCATCATTGATCCCAATTTTTTCACACTGCCCAATCATGTAGAAAATCATCTAAATCTTAACTCCAAAGCAAATACAGAATCCAACTGTTTCTTAACACTTTCATCCAAGTCCAAACCAACATTATTTGTTGCCTTGGCTACTTCTGCAGCCACTTAGCATATCTCCTCATATCCACTCTTGCCCCATAAGGTCCATTGTCCACAGTTAAACCACAGTCATCCTTTTGAAATAGAATTCAAATAATATTTCTCAGACCAAAACCCTCCAGTGGCATCTCATCACACTTAAAATAAAATCCAAACTCCTTACCATGGTCTACAAGGCCCTTCATTATTTGCCAGTTTCTGACCTCTAAGACTGGCATTTTTGTTATTCTTTGAGCATCCCATCTCTAAGACTTTGCCTTTGCTTTTCACTCATCTTGGAACACTCTTTCCCCAGACCTTTTCATGGTTTGATTCCCCACATCATTCAGGTCACTGCTCAGATAGCACTGACTCAGAGAGGCCTTCCCTGACAATCCTATCTGAAATAGCTACTCCCCATCATACACTCCCTTTCCATATTTTATTTTTCTTCCTAGTGTTTATCAATACTTAAAATTATATTGTATGTTTGTCATTTGTTTATTTTTGCCTCTATTCACAATAATGATATGTACCCCTTGTTCACTCTCTCCTCTGTCATAGATATATGACAGATCTCAAGATGAGATTAGGCCCCACTCTCTTCTCTTCTATTAAGGAAAAGATATGGAGACCAGAAAAAAATCTACTTGAAACCAATGTCACACATGAAGGTGTCTGAAATATAGATTTCCATACCTCTTGTAATGTAAGCTAAGCTTAGAAAGCATAACAATTACAAGACTATTATTTCCCAAAACTATCAGAGACAAAACAATGTCAACAAGGAATACATACTTTCCTCATGTGGGACTAAACTCTGTCCTAGGAAAAAATTAATGCTCTGTTTGGTAAGGTGTGCTTCCTTCTTAGGTAACTAATGATGAAATTATCCATGGCTTTCACTGGTGGTGTGTATGAATTGGAATCAGAACACCCACCACTCACACAAAGGACCAGAGCCCACTCCTTTTCTTTTATGGTAGGCACAAGGCAGAAAATTTTTATTATCAACCAACCAAAGCCTGAGGTACTAGAATTTGCAAAACCAAAACAAGGGAATGAGATATAGAAAGGGTGGGACATCTGAACCAAAGATACAGTAAGTCCCCTACATACGAACGAGTTCCAGTCTGAGAGTGCATTTGTAAGTCCAATTTGTTTTTAAGTCCAACAAAGTTAGCCTAAGTACCCAAGTAAACACAATCGGCTATATAGTAATATACTGTACTATAATAGGTTTATCATACTTTCCACACAAATAATACATAAAAAACAAACACAAAAAATAAAGGAAACATTTTTGATCTTACAGTACAGTACCTTGAAAAGTACAGTAGTACAGTACAACAGCTGGCATACAGAGGCTGGCATCGAGTGAATAGGCAAAAAGAGTTACTGACTGGAGGAGGGAGGGGAGGTGGGAGATGGCAGAGGTGAAGGATCATCAGCACTAGGAGATGAAGGGCAAGCTGCAATTTCACTCACGCCTGACATTGATGGAACGCACGTTAGCATCTTTGAAAGTTCACAACTTGAAGGTTCGTATGTAGGGGACTTACTGTATTCCTAACATATTTCACATGAAGAAACTTGATCAAAGTCACAACTCAGGGTTTGAACTCAGAACTGTCCTCACTAAAGCTCATGCCCTTTCTACTGTATTTTAATCCCATTTCATTATTGATTGATAAGAGCCAAGATGCTTTAGTTGAAAGAACAAAGAATTTTCAGTCAAAAGCACCTTGTTCCAAACCCAGTTTTTTGTGCCTTCTCTCTTAATGACCTTAGACTTATCACTTTTTAAGTCTTAGTTGCATCATCCAAGAGGCAAAAATATCAACTCTGTCTCATGGTGCCATTGTATTAAATGAAATAATGTATGAAATGAAAGGGGTTAACGTAGCACAGGGCACATATTAGGTCCTTGATAAATGGACTACTACTAGTCTTACTACTATTTTCAAAATATACCTGGCATAATACATAGTATATATTATACAGTGATTTAATGGTAGTTAATGTTATTAAGGTGTTTGTTGTCAGAACACAGGCTATGTTTAAATCTTGATGTTGCTATTGCCTAACTGCATATCCTTACGTAAGTCATTTAACCTCTCAGAGCCTGGAGATAGGTGTACCTCAAGATTCCTTTGAGGCTTAGATAATTCAGACAAAGTACTTAACATAGTTCTAGACACTTGATGCTCAAAATTATAGCTATTACTGTTATTATCAGAATAATGCATCAAAAGGCTTCAAAGTTTATGCCATACACAGTGGGAAGCTGTCATGCAGGTTCTTGGGAACAGTAGTGATAAAGGAAGTGGGTGAATTCTTCTTCTCAATTCTTAAGTGTAGGGGCTCCCCAGCAGGGCTGACCTAACAAAAAATGGTGTTTTGGTGTTGAAGATTTGTTTCTAGGTGGATCAGGTTGGGGGGACCTCTGAGCTTAATGAGGCTAGTTTTCCATAGGTGGAAGGCTGGGATGAGGGAGTGAGGTTGTTAGAAGGAAGTTGTTGGGTGCAGGTATGCATGGGGTTATGGCTGGAGAATCTTGAAGTCTTTTGAAATAAAGAGAGGCATAGTAATTCATTAAGGAGTCAAGAGGGAAGGGTCTCTCCTCCACCAGTGGGAGGAATTCAAATATGTTTGTGGGTAGAGTGGCTGGATACAGAGGAAAGGTGAATAATAAAGATACCTGTGAGAGAGGGGTTAAAAATAAAGCATGGTCCATAGGGAACAGGGAAGGGAGAAGAGGCTCATGCTCTCCTCCTCTCCACCAAGAGGAAAGACCAGAATGGATGGAGAGAGAAACTTACTGGCATAAGGGAAAGTGGTGGAAGGACTTCATACCTAATAGCATCTGTTTCTTGATGATAAGGATAGGGGTTCATTTTCTGGACTGATAACTAGGTGCCAAAATAGGGACTTCAGGGAAAATGTAGAAGTTTAGAATAGCTGTGCAGGGAAGATGGGAGGACCCTCTAATTGGGAAGGAGAGAAATTATTTCACTTAGTGCTTTAGAACAGTGGTATTCAAACTTGAGTTGGAATCAGAATCACCCTAGAGAGCTTGTTAAAACACAGATTTCTGGGCCTAACACTGGAAATTTCTGATTCATGAGATCTGGGCTGGGACTAGAGAATTTGCATTGAAAAAATGTTTCCAGGTAATGATGATTCTGCTGCCAGAGACCTGAGTGAGAGTTCTTGAATCCATTGAGTTTTCTGGCTGTATTACCATGAACAAACTCCTTAGCCACTCTATCTTGATTTCTCATCTGAAAGTTAAGGATGATAATCATAGTACCTATCTAATAAAGCTGTTATGAAAATTAAATTAGAACAGGGCCTGATAGTAACTTGGGAGAAATATGTAGTATTCAAGAATAGTTGGAAATCCAAGAAGACTGGGCAGTTATTTTTTCTGGCAACTTCTTCTCTTTGCCCTACCCCTATCTCTAAGTCCAGGCCCTAAAATTGCCTTCACCTCCATCCTAGGTGCTGATTGGTTTCTAGGGATATATCTGTAGAGACCTGCTTCCTGAGCCTCAGTAGTAACTCTGCCTGTAGATTCTACACTTAAGCCTACATTCACTACCTCCTCTAGCCTTCCTGGTTTGCCTTGAGCTTTCTGAGCTTTCCCATAAGAGGCCAACTTGCACCTCACTCTGAGTGGAAGCACAGCCAAAGCCCACAAAGCCCTGCTAGAGAGAGGTCTTGAGAGATGGCTGGAAAGGAATCTTAGGTCTAAACTCTCCCCTAGAGGAATCACTCTGAATCCAGGCAGGCTGGAGACACACACTGAGGAAAATGACCTTAGCTGCCGACTCCAGGCTGGTAACATTATATTAGTGAAGATAAATGGGAAAGACTGTTATCTGGAGCCCTGGAGACTGACCTGACCCTTCACTGTGATTATTAGAAAACAATTCCTTATACTGAGTATAAATCTGTCTGCCTGTACATTCTACCCATGTGGGCTCATTTTCCCCCCTTAAGATACAAATCTCATCAGTTCCTTCTACCCTGTGACAGCCCTTCAGATGTTGGCAGAAAGTGACCAAGTCCTCTTGAGTCTTCTCAAACCAAACATAGTGGTGGGTGATGGCAATGAAATGAGTGTCTGGTTGTCTCACAAAAGCTAAGAAGAATAAGAATTTTAGAACCTGCCCTGTGGACACTAGATATATCTCTTATATGATTATGAATCTTTTATACAATTGTGTACCCCTTAGTGTTGCCATTCTTTCTCCTATTATGTATTTATTAATTAATTTATTATTTATTTATTTTTGTGCCAGGCATATCATGCTGTGAATTCCTTTTGAAATTGAACTGACCTAAACAATCCTAATATTTTGCAGAAATGCTGCTTCAAAGCCCTATGGCCCTCATCCCATAAGTAGAGTTTTAGAATGAAGTATCTAAATCTTTTTCTGCATCCACAGTGATAGTTTTCTGTCCCCACAAGGCTGTCTGTAGGTGAGAAATAGCATGGTATACTAAAAAGAGCTTCAGGGTTGGACTTAGAAAATTCAAGTTCAAATCTCAACAACTCTGCTTAGCAATTCTGTGCTCATTTGGATGTCACATAATGTTTTATATATCCAATTTATTTTTTTTATTTTTAAAATGGATGTAATAATCACCAGATCATGGAAGTGCTCTTGAAGGGTTAGTGAGATAACATATAAATTGCCTATCTCAGTGCCCGCATATAGTACACATCCAAGAGATGGTAATTCTTCCCTTTCCAATTAGTAAATTGACATGGTAATAGTAATGGCACCTTCCCATGGTTATAAGGATTGAATGAGATACCTGTGTAAAGAACTCTAGAGGACTATGCTACCTATTGTTTTAAAGTAATATTATTAGCAAATACATGTGTAGAAGAGTCAGAGTTGCACAGCCTTCTGGTTGGTGTGTGCTGAATTTCCAATCCTACGCCTGAGAAGGTAGGGTGTAGAGAAAACACAGGAGTTTGGCTAATTGCCTCAGTCGAAATTACATTCTCTCAGAGGAGGACTGAGTCAGGCAAAAACAAATAAAATTAGGAACTAGTGACAAGAAAATAGACTAATAAGGTTAGACTAACAATAAAAGGTAGGAAAATTAGTTAGGGGGAAAAGGTTGACAATTATAGTCCTCATTACCACTATCATTCTAACAGATCTCAGTTATTGTGTCTGGAACTGGGTTCGGAAGTCTATATATATATTCCTCTCAAATCTTCCCAGCAAGCTTGTTTCTTTCCACATTTTATAGGTAGGGAAACTGAATCTCTGAGAGGTTAAAGTACTTGTCTAAGATCACACAGCATGCAAATTTTAAGTGACAGATCTGGGATCCCAATTCAGACTCCAAAGCCACTCTATTGCTATGCCATGTCCTTACTCACTGGAACAAGACAGCATGATGTAACATGCTTAGAGTCAGGTACTAGTTATAGTTCTGGATTAAGCTTGTACTTGCTGTGTACCTTTGCACAATTCAGTTAACTTGTCTGATCCAGAGTTGCCACATGTATAAAATAAGGAAAATAATACTTATGAGTTGTTCTGTGGGATAAATGATATTGTATGTATAAAGTGTTGTGAGGGCCCCAGCATCACCAACATTATAGAATGAGATACTGGAGAATATCCAGTGACACAATCTGAGAAAGAAGGGTAAGAGAAACAGAGGGAAACCAGGAGCCGAGTAGTGTTTTCCAACACAAGAAAGAATGTTTCCAAAGAAAAGAGTGGCTAACACTGGAAAGAAACTGCAGATAAATACGAAAATGAGTGAAAATGTTCCCTAAAATCTGGCAGTAGAAAAGGTCACTTGTGATCTCAGGGAAAGAACATTGGGCTGGAAGGCAGGGTGCAATAAATTGGGAAGCTAATGGAAAGTAAAGACATGGAAACAGTGAGTGGAGACTACTCTGGCCAGAAATTTGGCTGAGGAAGGAAGAGAGATGAGGCTATTATTTTAGGAGGAGGCAGTGGGGGAGATTTTATTTTGCAGTGGGAAGAATTCAAATATGTTTGTGGGGTAGAAGGGTTGGACATAAGGTGGAAGGTAAATAACAAAGATACCAGTGAGAGAGGAGTTTTAAAATGAGGCATGGTTCTACTGAGTGAAGTAAGTCATAAACAGGAAGAGAAATATCATATGATATCGCTTATATGTGGAAACCTAAAAAAAAGTATACAAATGAACTTATCTACAAAATGGAAACAGAGTTACAGATGTAGAAAACCAATTTATGGTTACCTGGGGGAAAGGGGGGGAGGGATAAATTGGGAGATGGGATTGACATATATACACTACTATATATAAAACAGATAACTAATAAGGTTATAATAATAAGGTATAGCACAGGGAACTGTACTCAACACTTTCTAATGGCTTATATGGGAAAATAATCTAAAAAAGGGTGGATATATGTATATGTATAACTGATTCACTTTGCTGTATAGCAGTAACTAATACAACATTGTAAATCCACTATACTCCAATAAACTTTGTGTGTGTGTGTGTGTGTGTGTGTGTGTGTGTGTGTGGTACGCGGGCCTCTCACTGTTGTGGCCTCTCCCGTTGTGGAGCAAAGGCTCCAGACGCGCAGGCTCAGCGGTCATGGCTCATGGGCCCAGCCACTCCGCGGCATGTGGGATCTTCCCGGACTGGGGCATGAACCCGTGTCCCCTGCATAGGCAGGCGGACTCTCAACCACTACGCCACCAGGGAAGCCCCAATAAACATTTTTTAAAAATAAAAAATAAAGTTAAAAAAAAAAGAGAGAGAGAGACATGGCTCATAGGGAGCAAGGGAGGGGGAGCTCTTGAGGCTAGGGTTGTTGAAAGGCCCCTAATCCTGACCTTGAAGAATGTTCCCAACTTAGCTGGAAAGGACTTGTGTTGAAAAACTAAAAGGCAGCAGGGTTGTGTCAGGTGGGAGAGTACACCCAGGCTAAAGGGTCCCCTTGCTGCCAGCTCACATTTCTTCATCTGTAGGGCTCTTTGGCTAAGTTCAACATATTCAAAGTCTTTCTGACCTCTCCCATTTTGTCGTTTACACTTGGTTCTCTAGTTTATTTATTCCTCTCCTGTGTGCCAGACTCCTTCCCAGCCCTGTCACTTACTAGCTGTTTGACAATTGGGCAATCATTCTATGCCTTAGTTTTCTTATCTCTAAATTGTGAATAAAACTAGGGTAGTTATAAGGATTAAATGAGCTAATATATGTCAAATATTGAGAAGAGTGACTGGCAGATAGCAAGTGTTGCATAAGTGTTAGTTATTAAGTATTAGCTCATGATGCTTACCAATTAGTGGAAGGGAAAGGACAGACATTAAACAATCAAGGAATTTAATCAATAATTATTACAGATTACAATTCAGTGCCAGTAAGAAAATAAACAGAGTGCAGTGGACAGGGCAGGACTTTGATTAGTGAGGCTTATATGAGGAAGTGACACTCTGCCATGAAGACACCAATCCTCCCTTGACACCACAGATCTTAACTTCAGCTCCACAATCTCTCCTGCTTCCATTACCTCTCTCCCTGCTTCAGTCCCTGAAGCTTTTCAGTTCTTGCCAAAGGCGTGGCTTGGTCACTATTCACCCACTCTTCCCCAACTCCTCCCCCACTCTCACTGTCAGGGGTGAAACTTCTTTGTGTAGCCACACCTAGACACTCAAGTGGTCCAATGGCTGCTTCATGGGGGCGGAGAAGTAGGCGTAGCATGAAAGGAAAAGAGAATAGGTTCTGGCTGTTGTTGCTACATGTGGATGTGAAATGAGTCAGAGCAGAGCTTTGATTGTAACGAATTTCATCTACTGTGAGTGTAGTATGGAGACTGGCGGCTGAGAAGTGGGGGCTTGGTGGGATGTCTGGCCTGCACTGAGGTACGTTTGTCCAGGGATTCCGTCACTGGAGCAAGATCCATCCATACATTTATTTACAGGGTAAGTGTGGGAACACCCTCTGGCATGGCAAGGTGGCTTGGACCTGTGGGGCCTAGAGATGCAAGTTCAGGATCAGGTTAGGATGACCCTGCTAAGGTGCTACAAAGTCAGAATGGCTGGGAAGGTGTCCTGTGGCTGTCTGTCTGCCCATCCATCTGTATCCAGAGAGTGCTGTGTAGGGTGCCATGGACCTGAGCTAATACCCTGATGGCCTTGGTGAGCCAGTTCCCCTGGAGTAGGCTTGTACTGGACCATTATGGCCTCTGGGAACATGTGTGGACCCGCCCAAACACCCTGAGTATCTCCAGTTAGGAGATAAGGAAGAGAAAAGAGAAGGAGGCTATGAGCTTAGGGGAGGGAGGGAGGAGTTGGATCAGATTTGTGAAGCATCCCGAGGGACGTTGAGTGGCTGGCCTACCCACGTGGCCCCTGGGCAAGTCGGGGCTTGTGTAAAGAGTTTGCAAGCTCTATTTGGGGGCTTTCAGTCTCACCCATCCGGCTGGGTTTCACTTGATCCCTCACTCCTGGAAACTGAGCCCAAGGCAGTGATATTTTGATCCTGCTTTACATCAAACATTGGCCAAAAGGCCGAGGCAGCTGTGAGAACTGGGGGACAAGTAGAGACCCGCCAGAAACTAGGCTGGGGAAGCAGAGACTGCAAGGTCTTGTTTGGACAGGTGTTGGCAGTGCTGACCAGTATGAAACCATTACAGGGTGGCTAAGGCAGGAGAGTATGGGCATCTTCCCCTACATAACTCTCCTGTCCCCTCTTTCACCCCAACATACCTTCAATTAAACATAACAGACTCACTGAGCACCTACTCTGTGCCACCACTGTGTGAGACAGACAGATGCCTAAGACATAGTCTATGCCCACTGGGACCTCATCATGGGTATAAGAATAAATAAATATAACACAAAATAGCTTTAAAGGTCCAGTTAAAGTACGCTTTGGTATTGTCAGGTAAGGATCACATCTAGTTGAGCCAGAGTAAATCAGAAAGTGTTTTTTGATTGTTTGTGTTTTGACATTGTATCATCTTTCAGGGCTCCAGAGCCAGACTACTTGAGTTCAAATCCCATCCTACCATTTATTAACTTGTGTGACATTGGACAAGCATAATTACTTTTCCCTGTCTGAATTTTGTTTTAATCTAGTTTAAAATGGATATAAAAATAGAGCTTATTTTATCAAGTTTTTGTGAGGATTAAATTAGATAATCCATGTGAAATACTTGCACACACTTAGCACAGTGGCTTGACCAAAATAAGCACTCAATAAATGTTAACTATTATTATTATTTAAGATGGGCCATGAAACACAGATAGGATTTCAACAGGTGGAGGCAGGAGAGAAGGCAGTCCAAGCCAGGAAAAAAACAGGAACAACTGTTTGGAGGCAGGGAAACTCAGAGCATGTGAAAAGAACACCAGCTGAACTGGATTTTAGAGTACAATTACGTGGAAAGTGAAAGTTAAAGTTGACATGGTAGATTGATGAAAAACTGTGGAAGACTTTTGGATGCTAGATTTTCTGTTCAATTCGTCACACTGTGGAAAATCATTGAAAGTTTCTGAGCTAAAGAAAAAATATAAATCTCTGTTTCAGGAAGAATAATCTGGTAAACATGAGTTAACTGAATTGGAATAGGAAAACATGAGATGTAGATAAACTAGATGCAGAGAGGGAATGAGACCCTGAACTGAGGTGGTGACTATGGGAGTAGAAAGGAGGCAATGAATTTAACAATACATCACAGAAGTTGAATCTGCAGAACTTAGAAGTTGATAAATTATATGAGATTGAAAAGAGAGGAATATGAGAGAATCACTGTCTCTTGGGATTGGTTTAGACTTTAAAATGTTGTGTATTCCAATCCCAATTCCATCCATTTCTGTGGATGGTACAAATAGAAAGGATATCTACTTTCTGAGTTAAACACAGCTTATTCAAGTCCTGGGTCTGCTACGTACCTGCTGTCTGTGATCCTAAGCATATTATTTATCCATCATTCCCAACCAGGATCAATACGATATCCATAGGGCATTTAGAGATACGTGTTGAGAGTGGGATTTTTTTGCACAAAGAATGAAGTACTACTGAATTTAGTACCAACCAGGTTGAGACAGCAAACTATTGTTCTTCCCACCCACTTATTTTTTTTTAACATCTGTATTGGAGTATAATTGCTTTGCAATGGTGTGTTAGTTTCTGCTTTACAACATAGTGAATCAGCTATACATTTACATATATCCCCATATCTCCTCCCTCTTGCGTCTCCCTCCCACCCTCCCTATCCCACCATTCTAGGTGGTCACAAAGCACCGAGCTGATCTCCCTGTGCTATGTGGCTGCTTCCCACTAGCTATCTATTTTACATTTGGTAGTGTATATATGTCCATGCCACTCACTCACTTTGTCCCAGCTTACACTTCCCCCTCTCCATGTCCTCAAGTTCATTCTCTATGTCAGAGTCTTTATTCCTGTCCTGTCCCTAGGTTCTTCATAACCTTTTTTTTAGATTCCGTATATATGTCTTAGCATATGGTATTTGTTTTTCTCTTTCTGACTTACTTCACTCTGTATGACAGACTCTAGGTCCATCCACCTCACTACAAATAACTCAGTTTTGTCTCTTTTTATGGTTAAGTAATATTCCATTGTATATATGTGCCATATCTTCTTTATTCATTCATCTGTCGATAGACACTTAGGTTGCTTGCATGTCCTGGATATTGTAAATTGAGCTGCAATGAACATTGTGGTACATGACTCTTTTTGAATTATGGTTTTCTCAGGATATATGCCCAGTAGTGGGATTTCTGTGTCTTATGGTAGTTCTATTTTTAGTTTTTTAAGGAACCTCCATACTGTTCTCCATAGTGGCTGTATCAAGTTACATTCCCACCAACAGTGCAAGAGGGTTCCCTTTTCTTCACACCCTCTCCAGCATTTATTGTTTGTAGATTTTTTGATGATGGCCATTCTGACTGGTGTGAGGTGATACCTCATTGTAGTTTTGATTTGCATTTCTCTAATGATTAGTGATGTTGAACACCACTCACTTATAATACCAGTAGTAACCCCAGTGAGAAATACTGAACGTCTCCAAAACTCAGTCTGAAGGGAGATTAGTAGACATGTCATAGTTTTGTTGGAAGGATTAAAAGAAATAATCCCTGTGAAGTATCTAGCACAGTATCTGATGCATAGTAAGTAGAAAATTCATAGTAGAAAGTTCATGAATCATAATTTTCTTTCACCCCAATTGACTTCACCTTATAACATCTTTGCTAGTCTCTGCCTGAATACTTTCAAAGGGAGTGTACTTACTGATCTCTGAGAGAGTCCATTCCCTTCATAGAAAGCCTTGACTCTGCAAAAGTTCTTCCTTTTGTTAAACTGAACTCAGTTTCCCTTTGGCTTCCAGAGGTTCTAGTCATTCTCCCTGGGGCCACTCAGACAAGTCTGCTCATTCTCTTCCATGATAGTTCCTCAGAGATCTGAAAACCATAAAACAGATCCCCATTCATCTTTCATTCCCAAGTCAAACAGCCCAGCTTTTTCATCATTTCTCTTATAGCATGCTGTCAAGTCAAATAAGACTCTGAGGCTTTGAGCTATATAAGGTGGGGTGATGGTGGCACCTTCAAAGTGATCAGAAACACTGTAAAAGGAACAGGATGGGTGAATGTGACAAGTTCCTTTGTAAATTATTTCTTAAGTTCCCACTGTGTGCCAGGTACTTTCAAATCCATAATCCCACTGACTCCTTACCCCAACTAGGGAAGGTCCAGGTCCTCTTGTCTTAATTGTACAGGTAGCCAAATAGTCTCAAAGAAAATGAAACTTGCTAGAGATCATTTAGTTAGTAAGTGTCTGAACAAAACTAGAAACCAGATTTTTGTTACTCCAAGGTCAGTATTGTTTTGTTTTGTTTTGTTTTTTAATTTTGGCACTGGGCCCTAAATTTGGAGACTTTAGATTCTAGTCCTGGCTCTGTGCTGACCAACTATGTGAATTGGGGGAAATTTTATCCCTTCTAGAGGGGCCTCATATGGAACATCAAGGGAATGAGGTTAGGTTGTCTTGAAGAATCCTTTTGGGATTCCATGAGAATATGTTTTCAATTATCTGATGGTTTGAAGTTTTAGTCAGTTACCAAAGAGGAGAAAAAAAATAAACCATAATGAAATGTGCTGTCGTATGAGTACTGAGGTGTCTGTTACTCTACTTGAGGTGAGTTCAAGTAGATATGGATGATATTTCTTTATTGGGCAACAGGAAGCTGGGACTAAGATGAGTTTTAAGCTCCCATCTAAGATTGTACAATTCTAAACATTGTTTTATAGAATGTGCATTTACATATGCAATCATAGGCTTCTTGTTGTATCAGTTTCATCTTTTCCCCACTACCCCGCCACCTTTCTTTTTCTTAGGAAGTCTAAAAAATAAAAGGCAAGAAATATTTTGGCATCAATATCTCATCCTGTACAGACAGGCTTCATTCTATGGACTGATTCTCCCATTCAGATTGGAAGGATAAGTAGCCCTGAGCTGTGCTTGCAAATGCTCATCAGTTTGTATGTCTGTTTCTTTAGGATATTTCTGGCCTATGAGGAAGGGATAGTGTACATGATAGGGGGATACATGGGATCCCCAAGGATAGTGTACATGATTGCTGTGGAGAAAAGGCACTGTTCTTACTGACATCTTCAGAGAGATACAACTATTCCAGATAGTTGGTAAACTGGACAGGGTGGAGAGAATGTGGGGCAAGACCAAAGAACATTAATAAAAATCAGAAATGAGAGCACTTGACTGAGTTTTATCCAGCTCCTAGCCCTGTAAAGAAATCATACCATTAATCCAGTTTTCAGCTGGGAGAACTCAGTCAAAAGCATATCCTCTGTGGAAAGTCACCTAGTACTGCTGGCGATGTAACTAATTTTTGATGATACCACTAATTTCATTGTATCTTGTGGTGGTCAGTACATGAATGTGACTCACTTTGGCTAGGCACACTGTGGAACAATAGCAGGGGTTTTGGGTATTGGTTGTTTGGCCTGTAGCCTCTCTCCAATGTCCTTTGCTCCCAAACTCTGGGTGGAATAGAAACAACACTCATAGCAACCCCTCACATGTGTAGCACAATTTGGAGTTTCCAGAGCACTCTCACATACATTATCTCATTTTTCCCTTGAACATCATCCAGCATAGTTCCGTACCTTTGCTCCCACTTGGGAAGACTGTTTCAGCAATCATTAAAGTGATATTTTCCTCTCATAATCAGCCCAAAGATTGCTGGTCTTAATTATATCACCATATTCTTGGCTACACAGTTCTTTTCTCCCCTCCCTTTAACAATTTTTTTCAGCAGTTCCAGACACTAACTAAATATTTATATATTTTTTAGCTTTTTTTCCGCCTCAATTTACAGTCTTTTAAGTTATGTTTGTCTTTTCTAGATTTGTGCTTTTTTGTTGTGGATGTGTGTGCTTCCACGTGTTTTGAAGGAGAAAAATTTTAACTCACATGGTTAACATTTGCTTTTGGCTGAATTGAAATTGTCCAACTGGATATTAATTCTATCTGTACAGTGACAATTGTTTATAATAAAATTTTCTTTACTTTTCTACTCCAGCATCTTTATTCTTGCTGAGCCATTATCTGTTGCTCTGTACACCAGAATAAAGAACAAGGTAAATAGGTGTGACTTCCTTAATTTTGCACAGCTTCCTTCATTCTCCTCTGTTGATATACTAATCCTGACATTACTGGACCAAATGTTGCTATCACTAACAGTTGTATTTCTTCAGCCACTTTGGAAATGGAAAGAGAAGCTTGTTAAAAACTGTAACAACCACCTGTGGTCTCTGAATTATTTCTATTCCATGCACATATTGTGATATACTTGAATATTAAGACAATTTATTTTTGTCACATACCAACAAAATAATATATTTCCAGTCCTGATGCTCCTTCACCTCCCTGCACCAACAGCTGACACTGCTGCTCATCTTTTACTTCTTAAAACTTTGTCCTGTACTGTCCCATCTGAGTTCTATTCTTTCTTCCCTGGATTCCCCTTCTTGGTTACTGCTGGCTAATCTTCCTCTACCAGCTTCACATATGGATGTCCCTTAGTGTTTTGTTCTTAGCATTTTTCTTTGCTCATCTAAGCCTCTGCCATGATTTACCTAGGCCAATGGTGCTCTACCTTCTGAAGATTTTATTTAATTGGTCTAGGGAATAGGTATGTTTTAAAGTACTCCAGATGATTCTGATGTGCATCCACGAGCTGGTATTTTTATGCATTTGACTTATCTCTAGCCCCAACCTATGTTCTACATATTTTAATTGCCTGCTAGGCACCACAACTGACATGGTCCTTTGTTCCCTCAAACTTTTCATACTTAAAACAGTTTGAAAAACTGAGTGCATTGTCTCTTTTTTTCCTAACAAGCAACTCCCCTTTCACACTTTTTGCACCCTGAGTTTCTCCTGGTTTCTCAGGAAGAAACCCTCAGAATCTTCTCTGACTTACGTCTTTCTCTTGGCTCTCACATCCATGTAATTGTAAGGTCCTGTGAACTTACTTTGTAAGATCTGTATCTCCCACCATCACTTCCTTCCTGTTCCTACTGCTACCATCTTTGTCCTGGCCCTCGTATCCTAGGGCTTGAGCAGAAACCCTGTCTAGCCATTCTTTAAACACATATTAGTATTCAAAAAATACCTTTGTCCCAACCTAAAAGATTGCTGATGAAATAGTAAATTTAAGTGACAGCCTGGGAGGACCTCCATTCCCTATTTTAGAGTTCAATACTGCCTTGGAAAGCATGCCAAACTCATGAGTCTTAAATCACCTGTGAGTTCTGGCTTTATTTAATGCTAGTTAAATAAATTTAGAGGCATTTTTTTCTTTAAGCCACAGTTTTTAAAATCTATGAATTGGTGATAATAATCCATGGCTTATTCTCAGGGTTACTGGAAGGACATATTGAGCTAACTGATATTAAACCCTTTAAAACTGTGAAACCTTTCACTCAGAAGATTGTTACCGTTATTTTGTAAATTTTTACCATTCACTCATCCAACAAATATTTATTTAGTGCCTATTGTATGCCAGGCACTGTTCTAAGCATGGGGGATGAAGTAGTGACCACGACAGGACCATGATCTCATGGTGCTTACATTCTAGTTGGGGTAGAAACAGGCAATAAAGAAGTAAATAAGATAAAGTGTGTCAGATGGTCACAAGTGCTACTGAGAAGAATGAAACAGGAGAAGGGATAGGGAATATGGAGGGAACTTACAGTTTTGAAACAGTGGTCAAGAAACCTCACTAAGAAGATAATTTATATCAAAGAACTGAAGAAGATGAGGAAGGTAGCCATGTAGTTATCTGGGGGAAAACATGCCTGAATAAGGGAACAGCAAGTGTTAAGGCCTTAAGGTGGAAGCATTTCCTGATTAGTTTGAGGAAGAGCAAGGAGGTTGGCATGGCTGGAGTTAAGGGAATAATAGGAAGAATAGTAGATCATGGAGTCAAAGAGGTGATGGGGTGGTAAGCAGATCATCTAAAACCTCATTGACCGTTATAAGGACTTTAGTTTATTGAGTGAGGTGGAGAGGCATCGATGGATTTTGAGGTTGGAAATGACATGATCTAACATGTTTTAAAAGAACCATTCCACCCTCAGCCCTTTTAACTCTATCACCTATTATTTCCAGAAAAAAAATGGGTAGGCCCCAGGTTACTCCCTCACCAAGTTCCCTCTGAATATGGGGGAACAGAAAGACTTTTTTCTGACTGCACCTTATATTCAGGTGAAACATACAAGAGCCAAAAAGAGCCCTTAAAACAATGATTTTCAAAGTTGGCTGCACATGAGAATCACCTGGTGAATTTTTAAAATACATCAGAATCTCGGGAATGTGACCCAGGTATAAGTGTTTTTTTGAAGCTCCCAAGGTGCAGCCTATACTGAGAACCACTAATCAAAGAGATTGACCAAATCCTCATGATATGATTGGGACCTTGAGTTTGGAAGTGGGGAGGATCATGCTTCTGATGGCAGAGCTGGACCTGGGACCACTTACCATTCTGAGGAATGCAGAATTCACAAATACTTGGACAGGAGAAAGATAAGATGTTTCATAGTTTGGAAGCAGATTATGGGCAAGAGAAAGCTGAGATAGGAGTATCCCTGGGCCAGGCCAGGAAGGAGAAGGCTGAAAGCCAGCACCAAATGATAAAGCAACATCTGAATTATAGGCCAAACATCTGGAAATGATGAGGGCACTACACAGATTAGAAGCTTGATTTTCAAAGAAAATACTGTTCTCACGGCCAGACTGAGCAACTACTTTGATTTTTGCCAGTCCTCTGCACGTGGGTGACTGGGTAGGCTCACAAGGAGAGGAATGGGCAGGGCATGGACCAGCTGCTGTCTTTCTCATCCTCTTTAATCCCACACCTCCTGCACTGCCCAGGAAAAGCAAATATCTTCCATGAAGTCCTGAGTTCTTAATTTAGACCTGTCATCTTGTTCTGCCCACCCGTCCTAGAGACAGAATGTTTCATCCCACAGGCATGTGCAAGTTGAGAAGAGCAGCAATCGTAAGCTGTGGCCAGAGGCAGCTGCACTGGCAGTAGTCTGAGTATCTAACATCCAGGAGAAACTTATCCAACATCAATTTTTAAGGCACAGTGAGCTCATGTGGGAATTATTATTAATGTCAGCCTCATTACTTCTCCTTTTCCCTGTCAGGTTGCATTCTTATTTTTCTAGTTTATTTTTTTTAGTGGGGGAGTGGATCAGGACAGGGGGATGGACAGAGTGAGCAGTCACATGACAGAGACAGACAAAATAAAGAGATATTCTAGTCATCTTGCCACTTGTCAACACCTCTGGTTAAACCCAATCAATATACCAAATAGCACCTACTAGATAAATTTGGGGGAAAAAATCATTTGGAGGGCATATATAAGAATATTCATAGTAGCTTTTTAAAATTTTAATTTGGGGAATAAATTAAACAATGTCTATTAGAATGATACAGGGTAATTCACAGTATTAAAGAAAAAGCTGAAGAACTAGGTTTTTTAAAAAATTGAAACATAATTCACATACCATAAAATTCACTTTTCAAAGTGTATAATTCACTGTTTTTTAACATATTCACCAAGTTGTACAACCATCACTACTATCTAGTTCCAAGCCATTTCCTTACCCCAAAATGAAACTCATATCCATTAAGTAGCTATTTCTTATTCTTTCCTTTCCCCAGCCCCTAGCAATTACTGGCTTACTTTCTGTCTCTATGAATTGCCTATTCTGAACATTTCATATAAATGGAATCGTATAGTTTTCCTTTTGTGTGGCTTCTTTCACTTAGCATAATATTTTCAAGTTTCAACCATGTTGTAGTCCTCATCGAGTACTTCATTCCTTTTTCTGGCTGAATAATATTTAATTGTATTGATAGACCACATTTTGTTTATCCACTCAGTTAATTTACATTTGAGTTGTTTCTACATTTTTGACTATTATGTATAATGCTGCTAGGAACATTCATGTACAAATTTTTGTGTGGATATATATTTTCAGTACTTTTGGGTATATACTAAATATTGGAATTGCTGGATCACATGGTAACTTTATGTTTATTATTTTGAGGAACTGAAAAACCATTTTCCAAAGGGACTGCACCACTTTACATTCTCACCAGCAATATATGAGGGTTGCAATTTATCCACATCCTTGCCAACACTTAATCATCCCCTTTTTGTTATAGCCACCTTAGTGGGTATGACGTGGGATTTCATGGTGATTTTGAGTTGCATTCCCCTAATTGCTAATGACGTTGAGCATGTTTTAATATCCTTATTGGCCACTTTTTATATCTTCTTGGAGCAATATATATTCAAGTACTTTGCCCATATTTAATTAGGTTATTTGCATTTTTATTGTTGAGTTGTAAGATTTCTCTATTTTATATATATATATATATATATATATATAAAATCAGTTCTCTATAATTTATAGGGTTTTTTTCTCCCATTATGTGGGTTGTCTTTTTATTTTCCTGATATTGTCCTTGAAGCACAAAAGTTTTAAATTTTGATTAAGTAAAATTTATCATTGTTTTCTTCTTGTTGCTTTCTTTTTGGTGTTGTATCTAAGAAACCATAGCCTAATCAAAGGTCACAAATATTTATACCTATATTTTTCTTATAAGAAAGAAATATTTAATTATAAACATTTTTATGTTTTCTTATAAAGCTCTTTTAAGAGTTTTATAGGTTTATGTCTTTCATTTAGAGGTTTGGTCCATTTTGAGTTAATTTTATATATGGTGTGAGGTAAGGGTCCAATTTGATTCTGTTTTATGTGGATACCCAGTTGTCACAATGCCTTTTTTTGAAAAGCCTGTTCCTTTCCCATTGAACTGTCTTGGCACTCTTTTTGAAAAGCAATTGACCATAGTATAGCAACTTTATTGTAAATGGTTACAAATTAAAAACAGTTCAATGTCCATTAACCAAAAAAATGCATAAATAAATTGTGGCATATCCATATAATGGGGTACTACACAGCAATGGTAAGGAATGAATATTGCTACATACAGTGTAATGGATAAATCTCACAGACATTACATTGAGCAAAGAAAGCCAGAAACAAAAAAGTCCTCTTTTTTTGAAATATTTATTTATTTATTTATTTGGCTGTGCAGGGTCTTAGTTGTGGCACATGGGATCTTCTTTTTTTTTTTAACATCTTTATTGGGGTATAATCGTGGGATCTTCTTTTACCACGTGCGGGATCTTTTAGTTGTGGCATGTGGGATATTTAGTTGCAGCATGTGGGATCTAGTTCCATGACCAGGGATCAAAACCGGGCCCCCTGCATTGGGAGCATAGAGTCTTAGCCACTGGACCACCAGGGAAGTCCCAAGAGTGCTCTTATATGAATCCAATTTATATGAAGTTCAAGGACAGATTAAACTAATGATTGTGACAGAAGTCAGAATAGAAATTACCTGGGAGACGGGGATGGCATTGACTGGGAAGGGGCATGAAAGGGTCTACTGAGGTAATGGAAAGGTTTTTGTATTTGTATCTTTATCTGGATAGCATTTGTATGAGTATATACATATGTCAAAATCTTATAGGTCTGTCTATATTGCTGTCTTATACAGCAGTTTGGAAGATTCAGACATCTTCTGTGACATTTTAGAAGAGTGTTAGCTGCAGTTATAGGATGCTTCAGAGTAGCTCTGATTTTCTCAAAACCTAATTATTCTCTCTCACCTTCTCTTAAAATAAAAAGGCAGTACATCTACCACAGGACACTGCTGACCACAGGGAAGAACTTTACATAAGGTCTGAGTTTGTCCCTGGGTAATAATTTAACCATTCTTAGACAATTTTACCCATATGCCCTGACTTCTTCAAAACAGATCAGAGTCTATGTGGCTTTCTTCTCTTTTAAAAAGGCAATTTGTTAAACTTATAATGAAAGACAGTTTAATTTGTATGCTTTGGATAAACAGTTTGACAAAAGAGGGGGGAAAAGTCCTTTGTTCATCCCCTGGGACCTGATATGGGGATTTGGCAATACGCCCAACTTGCCTAGACACAGGTCTCAAAGCCAAAGTTAGAGGGACATGTTAAAATTCATGCCACATGCCAGGGCGGCAGGAACTGCAATTGGTGGCTTTGAAGGTGCAGCAGGCGGGAACATCTGATGAGAGAGCCGGCCGGCGATGTGTGCCAAAGAGATGGATGAAACTGTTTCCGAGTTTTTCAGGAGGACCATCTTGAAAATCCCATTGACTGAAATGATGACAATACTAAAAACCTGGAATTTTTTGTCTGAAAATCAACTGTAGACTGTAAACTTCCGGCAGAGAAAGGAATCTCTTGTTCAGGACTTGGTTCTGCTTTGTGAGGAAAATCGTGCAAGTCTCAAGATGCAGCCCTTTTAGACATCATTTATACTCAATTTCATCGGCATCAGAAAGTTTGGGATGTTTTTCAGATGAGTAAAGGACCAGGTGAAGACACTGACCTTTTTGATATGGAACAATTCAAAAGTTCATTCAAGAAAATTCTTAAGAGAGCATTAAAAAATGTGACAGTCAGCTTCAGAGATGCTGAGGAGAATGCAGTATGGATTCAAATTGCCTGGGGAACACAGTATAGAAAGCCAAACCAGTACAAACCTGCTTACGTGGTGTATTATTCCAAAACACCATATGCCTTCACTTCTTCCTCCCAACTGAAAAACAATCTACCCCTTCTGGGTCAGGCACTGACAATTGCTAGCAAACACCATCAGATTGTGAAAATGGACCTCAGAAGCCGGTATCTGGACTCTCTTAAGGCTATTGTTTTTAAACAGTATAATCAGACCTTTGAAACTCACAACTCTACTACACCTCTACAAGAAAGAAGCCTTGGGCTAGATATAAATAGTATGTGTGTTTTAAGATAAAAACTGAAATTTGGAAGGACATTCCTTTTCAGATTTCTGTCACCCAGGAAAACATTTATGTACCAGGATGTGATTCAAAAGTATTTACTGTTTTCAGAAAATTGAAAATTACATTTCTGTTGAAGTGGGGAAGCTAAGCTACCATAATCTCTTTTAGAATTTACTAGACTGGCATCTAATAATAATCAGAACAAAAACAAAAATTAACTAACAGTTGTTGAGCATTTCTTCTGTGCCAGGCACCATACTAAGGTGTTTATATGAGTCATTTCCTATTTCTTCACAGCAGTCCCATGAACAAGCTCTTTTCATCAGGAAACTGGGTTTCAGAGAGGTTTAGTAACTTGTGAGGCAAAATCACATAGCTAGGAATCGGCAAAGCCAGGAGTGAAATCCGAATCTGAGTCTGGAGCCCAGGCTCTTAATGCTTCCTGAGTACTTTATTGCATCTCACAGGTATTGCGTTATTTAAAATTGAAGGTCTGTGGCAACCCTGCATTGAGCAAATCTCTCAGCGCCATTTTTCCAACAGCATTTGCTCATTTCACGTCTCTGTGTCACATTTCCATAATTCTCACAATATTTCAAACTTTTTCATTATTATTATATTTGTTATGGTGATCTGTGATCAGTGATCTTTGATGTTACTACTGCAAAAAGATTACAACTCCCTGAGGGCTCAGATGATGGTTAGCATTTTTTAGCAATAAAGTACTTTTAAAAAAAAAAATCATACCACATGTTTATTACATGGGAGGGGCTCTGGATACCAAACAGAATAGGCTGTCTCAGACACCCAAAGGCCAGAAACAGCTGCTATGGAGATTTCAGATGCCTATATAAGGAGCTTATCTCAAGGGCAGGACTGCTCTTTGGCTCCTGACAATGTTTTTCTGTTTCTGTGAGCAAGAGAAGGATACAGGGGAGTTGTCCAGACCAATATGCTGGCCCTGTGCCCATGACACTTAATTCCCTTGTCATGAGGGCTGTGAGACCACTGATGGTTTTTGTTCTTAATGAGAAGATGGGGTAGGGAGGGGAGCGTGCGTACTGAGGGTGACACTATGGGCCAGTAATCGAAACACATAGTAGGTAACATCTTCAGCTTGTGCAAAAATGGATTTTGTAGTCCACTTTCTTCTGAATGAATGCATGGGAAAGAATGGCCCAGTTGATGGTGGGAAAAGGTGCATTCAAGCAAAAATGCCAGACAGGATGACTTATCCCATCGCTATTGGGGACTTTTGAAGGGAGGAGTGATGGTCTCTCAAGGTGCACATTCACACCCTCCTCTCTTCTGACTGGAAGTACATACTTAGGACTTTCAGTACTTTGAGAAGCCACCTGAAGTTCACCTTGGCATGAAGTTAAGGAGTGCACAAAAGAATCTCACCCCACCTTTCTCTTTGAGTAGTGCAAGCTCCATGTATCAGTTACTTACATTAAAATTCACCTTTGTATAAAACTCTCTGTCTACATACTTAACTCTGTCTTATTTTGTATAGCTTTTCAAATCCTTCAGAATGCTTTTATGGACCTTAGCTCATTTAATCATTCCAAGACCTATATAAGGTAGGTGAGGAATATACTTCCCCCTTTCTTCAAATTAAGTAACTAAGGCCAGAAAAAATAAAGTGACTCATCCAGGATCATAGGTTGAATGAAGAAGAGCCAAGTAAGTTGACCAACCATCCCAATTTACCTGAGACTGTCCCAGTTTTAACACTGAAAGTCTCATGTCCTGAGGAAGCTTCTTAGTCCTAAGCGAAACTGGATGATTGGTTACCCTATATCCAGGATAGAACCCATATCTCCCAACACTCTGACCAATACTAGTGCCACTGCCCTATGCCATTTGTATTATGAGAACTGTTATGTGACTAGTGTTTCCTTTTATCTACACCTTAGTGTACCAGCACATTTCTTCATGCTGCGTCATTCTCCCCTCCTACCCAGACAAGGACAGAAGCAATGACAGCTAGTTCTCCTCAAACTTAAAGACAGTTTTGGCAAAAGGGAACCATGTTTCAGCTTTCTCATCCACAAAGGAAGGATGATAATCTCTATATTGCTTACCTCACATGGATGTTGTATGGATCAAATATAATGGGTATTAAAGTGCTTTCTAAACTGTTAATAGCTGGTAACATGTGAGAGATTGTGGTTATTCTCTACTCCCTAGGCAGAAGCCAGCTCCTTGTCTTATTCTCTTTCCAGTTCAACAAGTGTTATAGCCACTAACTGTGTGAACTTTGGTGAATCCCTTGGTCTCTGTGCTTCATTTTCCTCATATGCAAAATTAGGCTAATAATAATTATTTGTATGGTTGTTTTAAAGGTTGAATTATTACTTGTAAACCATTTAAGAGTTCTTGGCACATGGTCAGTGCTATATATGCATTAGCTGTTTTGGGTTGCCTTTCTCAACCCTTATAACCCAGGACCAGAGACTAGATTAAGAAGCCCATAAACCAATTGACATGGAAGGCACTACTTACTTTGAAATCCCTTTCCGCTAGTTCCCTAATTGTTGTGTTGTGTACCCATAGCATTCCCACCATGGATTGCCAAGAAAATGAGTACTGGGACCAATGGGGACGGTGTGTCGCTTGCCAACTCTGTGGGCCTGGACAAGAGCTCTCCAAGGTAAGTCCCCCTGGTCAGGATACTTATTTCTGTCACATCTTAAGAACCAGACTGGCAACCAAGAGAGTCCAAGATTAGCAGAATCATCCCCATCTGTGTCTAATCAGTTTAGTAGATAAAACAAACCAAAGATTATGACAGGGGACTTCTCTGGTGGTCCAGTGGTTAAGACTTCACCTTCCAATGCAGGGGGTGCGGAATCCATCCCTGGTCAGGGAGCTAAGATCCCACATGCCTCAGGGCCAAAAAAACCAAAACATAAATCAGAAGCAATATTGTAACAAATTCAGTAGACTTTTTAAAAAAATGGTCCACATCAAAAAAAACAAAGATTGTGACAATAGCAGTCACAACTCCATTAAGAAGTCAACCTGGCAACATCAGGGGCAGGGGAGGATTCCATGAGATAGTGGGGTATTTCAAGAGTAAATGTGTAATGCAAAGGCCTAGGAAGGCTGTTTGGTATTAGGGACATATGTCAACTAAAGAAGGGCCCACTCATTTGCGGTTCAGGAGCCAGATATCAGGTCTTGGGAATTGGAAAGAGAGAAGAACTGAGTAGTCTGAAATGTGGCCTCTGTCTAGAGGGACTGGGCCACTGAGGAAGCTGCAAGAGAGGCTTCATTGATGGGGAACTAGGGAGGGTCTAGAATCCCAATTAGTGGTAAGGGTCAGAACAAAACCACCCACAAAGCAGGGATTTTATACACAGCCCTGGCTTGCAGAGCTGGAGCTGCTTAATTGTTCCTGCTTCAGGTCGCTATTGGTCCCAAAACCTGGGGGTGGTATTAAATTTAGGCTGCAGCTGGGAACACAAAGGCTGGGAACAGACAGTCGGCAGATTTTTTTTTCACACTCACATATTTTATGCAGTTGTTCATTAATTCAGCAATTACTTATTGAACACCTACAAAGTGGCAGGCATGGTTGTAGCCACTGTGGGTATGGTAAAACAGACAAAATTCTTTGCCTTCATGAACCTTACCTTTTAATTAGTGGAGCAAACAATGAACAAGATACATACATAGATATGGAAGTATGACAAGAATTATTTACAGTGACCTGATACAGAGTGACTGGGTGGCTGCTTAGATCAGGTAGCAAGGGAAGGCCTCTCAAGGAGGTGTCTTCTGGGGAGAGAATACAGCTAGTGCACAGTTCCAAGGTGAGAATGAGCTAGGCATGTTCAAGAAAGAGGAAGAAGGTAAGTGCAGCTGGTGATTGGTGAGTGAGAGGTAGACTAGTACATAATGAGGTCACAGAGGGAAGTATCGGCCAAACCATGGGAATCTTTAAGTTTATGATGAGAAATTTTAATTTTTTAAAAAGCACACCAGGAACCCTTTGGATGGTTTTAGTTAGGAGAGTGACATGATACTCTGACTGAAACAAAATGTATCAATTATTTAGCCGGCCTCCTTCCTACCTCCCTATTTCACAAATGAAGAGACTAAGGCCCAGGGATATTAACAGACAAGCACTAACTCTAATTTTAACTCTTTACACATAGCATTCTATACCACAGTGGGGTGCCCACATGGTTAATAAGGGATCCCAAGACCAAGGAAAAGTCTTCAGAAGTTAGGTCATGCTAGACATTAGGATGGACCAGATGGAATAAGCTACTTAGCTTGACAAAATCTATTTTAAATATCACATTCATCTTCATGATCAAAAGGCTTGGCACTCCTATAAGAACAAGCTCTGAGAAATGTTCCTGTCATGTACATGGCCATTACCTTTAAAACCATCCATATTTACAAACCTGAACTTCTCCAAGGGAGAAAAATAGGTCTTTCTGTTAAACTGCTGTTACCAAATTCTCAAAAAGTGGCCCATGATGAAATGTGCATTTGTCTAAGCACCTCTTTGGTTGTCATTTATTTCAGCACCACTAGAAAGCTCAGAAAAAATGAATGAACTGCAGTATTGTGTTCCTGCAACTGCTTTATGTAAAAACAGCTTGTACTTGTATAGCAGTCTGTACTTTGTAAAGAGTTTTCATGTGCATTATCTCATTTGGCTCTCGAGTCTCACCAAGAAGGTATTATGAGCCCCATTTTAGATGTTGAAACTGAGACTCAGAGAGCGTATGTGACTTGCTCAAAGTCACAGTGTTCAGTAAAAATTGAATACACATGGGTTTGAGTCCCAGCTTTGCTGTGGGCAAATTAATCTTTGATTAAATTAAGATGTACTAAGTTAAAAGTAACATAAAACTTACCAGTGACTTGAACCATAAACACATTTATTTATGTAATGAAATTTGGAAGCAGGGATCCTTGTGGTTGGGTGGGCAGATCAACAATATTGTCAAGGACCCAGGCTCTTTTTATCCTACATCCTGGGCACCTTGCTATTTTTTCCTCATGCTTGTGGTCTCTTGGTTACCATAACTCAAAGCATTACATCTTCACATCAGAGTCAAAGTCAGGAAGAAGGGGCAGAGACAAAGTAGCGTGACATTGTTAGTGAAGAAGTATTTTCCTAGAAGCTCCACAACAGATTTCCCTTTGTATGTTATGGGCCAGAGTTGGGCATTATAAGTATCTCAAAACTGCTGGGAATGCTAGGACATGAGTACCTGGCAAACAAAAATGGGATTTCCATAATGGACTAAGACCAATCACGAATCACTTCTTGGACTTCCCTGGTGGCTCAGTGGTTAAGAATCCGCCTGCCAATGCAGAGGACATGGGTTCGAGCCCTGGTCCAGGAAGATCCCATATGTCACAGAGCAACCAAGCCTGTGTGCCACAACTACTGAGCCTGCGCTCTAGAAGCCACAACTACTGAAGCCTGTGTGCCTAGAGCTCATGCTCTGCAACAACAGAAGCCACCGCAATGAGAAGCCCACACACCACAATGAAGAGGAGCCCCGCCTCGAGGCAAATAGAGAAAGCCCTCGCACAGCAACAAAGACCCAATGCAGCCAGAAAGGAAGGAAGGAAGGGAGGGAAGGAGGGAGAGTCAGTTCTTGAGGCTGGTCACTTTGCCACCCAGAATGAAATCAGTGTTCTGTTAGTAAGGAAGAAAATGGGCAATGACTTTTGGATAAGGAATTAACAGCATCTGACACAGGCTTGTTTTTATAATTTCTTTTATTTAGTTTTAAAGTTCACTCATATGAACCATAAACATCACTGTAAATAAAACTTTAGAAAAAATCAACACTCTTTCCTCAGGACACATTTTTAGAAGTATAATTGTCAAGCTAAATAATGCATACATTTTTAAGATTCCTGTAATATATTAGCAGATAACACTTGTGATAATTTTTACTAATTTCCACTATAATTACATTTATTTTCAACATTTCATGGAATTCTTATATCCCAGAAGCCTAACCACACATAAATAATGTGTGTTTCTATCATCTATTAATTTTGTCTTCCTTTGTAACATTAAATCACTAACATATGAGGACTTCACGTTCATTTTTTTTTTTTAACTTTTTACTATTTGATAGGGGAAAATATCACCTTTTGGTGTTTATTTGCAGTTTTGTGAACCGTTTCTGTTTGCTTGTTTTTTCTGTTCTATTCATTGTTTATTGTTCATTCTTCACTCATGTAAGGCACCTGAGTAGAAAAACAGATAGAAGAATATGGGGTATTTTAAAAATCATTTATATAATGTGTAATACTTTTAAAAATCAGAAATGGTCTTGAATTTTATTTCATTTTATCATTCATTATCTCTTGACTATTTTATGTATGTCCCTTTGATATATTAATTTGATGACATATATTAATAAATTCCAAAATTAAAGTATCTTGCATCCCAAGGATAATTTTATTGTGATTTTGGATTAAATGCCCTCTTATGTTTTATAAGTTAATATTTTATTTATAATAAATAAGTACTCAGCGCTATCAGCATCAAAACTTATTTAAGAACTGTGCTAGCTTGGTAAAATTAATTAAGAAGATCAATGTTTTTCTGGTTATAAAACTGGTTAGTAGCAAAAGAGTTTTGGGGGACTTGATCATTTGAACAAATTTTCTTTGCTTCCTCATTAGGAAAGAAAAATTTCAATATAAATTTTTCATGATAATTTCTTCCTTTTTAATTTCTTAAGAAATGAAATATCTATTTATTCAAGGAATTCTTGTTGAGGACAATTTGATAGTGTTTATCCACTATGCCAATCTCTGCTCTTAATTGGTGTACTTAAACCATTTATATTTAAGGTAATTGTTGATATGTTAGACCATTTTATCATTTTATTTTTTTGTTTCTTATTCTTCCGTTTGTCTTTTCTTGCCCCGCTGTGGGTTACTTGAACATTTTTTTTAGGATTCCATCTTGATTTATTTGTAGGGTTTTGGTACAGTTTCCTTGAAATCATTCTGGGTACAGTAAGTCCCCTACAAAGTTCAAGATGCGAACTTTCAAAGATGTGAAAATGCATTCCATCAACATCAGGCGTGAGTGAACTTGAAACTTGTCTTCCATCTCCTATTGTTGATGATCCTTCAGCTCTACCATCTCCCACCTCCTCTCCCTCCTCCAGTCAGTAACTCTTCTTGCCTGTTCACTCTATGCCAGCCCCTGTATGCCAGCTGTTGTACTGTACTACTATACTTTTCAAGGTACTATACTGTAAGATTCAAATGTTTTCTTTACTTATGTGTTTGTTTGTTATGTATTATTTGTGTGAAAAGTATTATAAACCTATTACAGCACAGTACTATATAGTCGATTGTATTTGTTGGGTACCTAGGCTAACTTTGTTGGACTTATGAACAAATTGGACTTAATGAACATGCTCTCAGAATGGAACTCCTTTGTATGTAGGGGACTTACTGTATTACAATATACACATGTGACTTCACACTCTCCACTGTTATCAACATTTTACCATTTTTTACCATTTTTAGTACAGTATGGAAACATTACTTCTACTTAGGTTCCTATACTTTCCTCACTTTCAAATATCATTGCTTTGACTATCAGGTAATTTTATGATTTTTTTTTTTTTTTTTTGCGGTACGCAGACCTCTCACTGTTGTGGCCTCTCCCATTGTGGAGCACAGGCTCCAGATGCGCAGGCTCAGTGGCCATGGCTCATGGGCCTAGCCGCTCCGTGCCATGTGGGATCTTCCCGGACTGGGGCACAAACCCATGTCCCCTGCATCAGCAGGCAGACTCTCAACCACTGCGCCACCAGAGAAGCCCTTTTTCTTTTCTTTTTTTAAGTGTTTATTTCTTTATTTCTTATTAGTCATCCATTTTATACACATCAGTGCATACATGTCAATCCCAATTCATCACACCACAACCCCCACCCCCCGCTACTTTCCCCTCTTTGTGTCCATACATTTGTTCTCTACTTCCATGTCTCAATTTCTGCTCTGCAAACCGGTTCATCTGTACCATTTTCTAGGTTCTACATATATGCTCTAATATACGATATTTGTTTTTCTCTTTCTGACTTATTTCACTCTGTATGACAGTCTTTATACGCATACACATCTCTACAAACGACCCAATTTCGTTCCTTTCTATGGCTGAGTAATATTCCATTGTATATATGTACCACATCTTCTTTATCCATTCCTCTGTTAATGAATGTTTAGGTTGCTTCCACGTCCTGGCTATTGTAAATAGTGCTGCAGTGAACACTGTGGTACATTACTCTTTTTGAATTATGGCTTTCTCAGGTTATATGCCCAGTAGTGGGATTTCTGGGTCATATGGTAGTTCTATTTTTAGTTTTTAAGGAACCTCCATACTGTTCTCTATAGTTACTGTACCAATTTACATTCCTAACAACAGTGTAGGAGTGTTCCCTTTTCTTTACATCCTCTTCAGTATTTACTGTTTATATATTTTCTGATGATGTACATTCTGACCAGTGTGAGGTGATACTTCATTGCAGTTTTGATTCACATTTCTCTAATAATTACTGATGTTGAGCAGCTTCTCATGTGTTTGTTGGCCATCTGTATGTCTCCTTGGGAAAAATGTCATTTTAGGCATTCTGCCCATTTTTGGATTGGGTTCTTTGTTTTTATGATATTGAGCTGCATGACCTGTTTGTATACTTTGGTAATTAATCCATTGTCAATTCTTTCATTTGCAAATATTTGGTTGGCCAAGAAGTTCATTCGTGTTTTTCTGTACCATCTTATGGAAATCCCCAAACTGACATTTTGGCCAACCCAATATTTTTTGTCCCATTCTGAGGGTTGTCTTTTCATTTTGTTTATGGTTACCTTTGGGGTGCAAAAACTTTTAAGTTTAATTAGGTCCCATTTGTTTTTGTCCTTATTTTCATTACCCTGTGTGGTACGTCAAAAAAGATCCTGCTGTGATTTACAACAAGCAGTGTTCTGCCTATGTTTTCCTCTAAGAGTTTTACAGGGTCTGGCCTTACATTCAGGTCTTTAATCCATTTTGAGTTTATTTTTGTGTATGGTGTTAGGGAGTGTTCTAATTTTATTCTTTTACATGTAGCTATTCAGTTTTCTCAGCACCATACTTTGAAGAGACTCTCTTCTCTCCATTGAATATTCTTGCTGCTTTGTCATCTATTAGGTGACCATAGGTGTGTGGGTTAAACTCTGGGCTGTCTATCCTGCTCCACTCATCTATAGTTTTGTTTTTGTGCCAGAACCATACTGTCTTGATGACCATAGCTTTATAGCACAGTCTGAAGTCAGGGAACCTGTTTCCTCCAACTTCGTTTTTCCTTCTCAAGATTGATTTGGCTCTTTGGTGTCTTTTGTGTTTCCATACAAATTGTAAAATTTTTGAGCTAATTCAGTAAAAAATGCCATTGGTTATTTGATAGGAATTGTGCTGAATGTGTAGATTGCTTTGTGTAGTATAGTTATATTCACAGTATTGATTCTTCCAATTCAGGAACGTGGTATATCTTTCCATCTGTTTGTGTTGTCTTGGATTACTTTCATCAGTATCTTATAGATTTCTGAGTACAGGTCTTTTGCCTCCTTAGGTAGGTTTATTCCTAGTTATTTTATTATCTTTGTTGTGACTGTAAATGAGATTGTTTCCTTTATTCCTCTTTCTGATCTTTTGTTTTTAGTGTATAGGAAAGCAAGAGATTTCTGTGTATTAATTTTGTATCCTGCAACTTTACCAAATTCACTGATGAGCTCTATTAGTTTTCCTGTAGAATATTTATTAGGTTCAATGCATAGTATCATGTCATCAGCAAACAGGGACAGTTTTAATTCTTCTTTTCCAATTTGGATTCCTTTTACTTCTTCTCTGATTGCCATGGTTAGGACTTCTCAAACTATGTTGAATAATAGTGGCATAAGTGGACATCTCTGTCTTGTTCCTGATCCTGGAGGAAATGTTACAGTTTTTCACCACTGAAAAATGATGTTTGCTGTGGGTTTTTTTGTATATGGCCTTTATTATGTTGAATGAGGTTCCCTCTTTGCCAACTTTCTGGAGAGTTTTTATATAAATGAGTGTTGAGGGGGACCTTCAAGATGGCGGAGGAGTAAGAAGTGGAGATCACCTTCCTCCCAACAAATACATCAAAAATACATCTACATGTGGAAAAACTCCTACAGAACACCTACCGGACACTGGCAGAAGTCCTCAGACTTCCCAAAAGGCAAGAAACTCCCCAGGTGCCTGGGTAGGGCAAAAGAAAAAAGGAAAAACAGAGACAAAAGAATAGGGATGGGACCTGCACTTCTGGGAGGGAGTTGTAAAGGAGGAAAAGTTTCCATACACAAGGAAGCCCCTTCACTGGTGGAGACAAGGGGTGGAGGGAGGTGAGCCTTGAGGCACACAGGAGAACACAGCAACAGGGGTGCACAGGGCAAAGCAGAGAGATTCCCGCACAGAAGATTGGAACTGACCAGCACTCACCAGCCTGCGAGGCTTGTCTGCACACCCAGCGGGGCTGGTGGGGGCTGGGAGGTGAGGCACAGTGTTCGGAGTTCAGACCCCAGGGAGAGGACTGGGGTTGGCTGCATGAACACAGCTTGAAGGGGGCTAGTGCACCACAGCTAGCTGGGAGGGAGTTCAGGAAAAAGTCTGGAACTGCCTAAGAGGCAAGAGACCATTGCTTTTGGGTGTGCAAGGAGAGGGAATTCAGAGAACATCCTAAAAGAGCTCCGGAGACAGGCGTGAGTCGCGGCTATCAGCACAAACACCAGAGAAGGGCATGAAATGCTAAGGCTGCTGTTGCAGCCACCAATTAGCCTGTGTGCAAGCACAGGTCACTATCCACACCTCCATTCCCGGGAGCCTGTGCAGCCCGACATGCCAGGCTCCCATGATCCAGGGACAACTTCCCTGGGAGAACACATGGCGTGCCTCAGGCTGTTGCAACATCATACTGGCCTCTTCTGCCCCAGGCTCATACCGCATTCCATACCCCTCCCTCCACCCCGCCCAAGTGAGCCAGAGCCCCCTAATCAGCTGCTACTTTAACCCCTTCCTGTCTCGGGGGAGAACAAACACCCTCAGGTGACCTTCACACAGAGGTGGGGAGAAATCCAAAGCTGAAACCCAGGATATGTGCAAACAAAGAAGAGAAAGGGAAATTACTCCTAGCAGCTTCAGGAACACCAGAATAAATCTCCACAATCAACTTCATGTACCCAGTATCTCTGGAATACCTGAATAGACAATAAAGCAACCCAAAATTCAGGGGGTGGACTTTGGGAGCGAATGTAGACTGGGGGTTTGCATTCTGCATCTAATTTGTTTCTGGTTTTATGTTTATCTTAGTTTAATACTTAGAGCTTATTTTTACTTGTAGATTTGTTTATTGATTTCTTTGCTCTCTACCTTTATATATATAAACATATATTATTTTTCTTTTTCTCTTTCGGTGAGTGTGAATGTGCATGCTTCTTTGTATGATTTTGTCTGTACAGCTTTACTTTTGCCATTTCTCCTAGGGTTCTCTCTTTCCTTTTCTTTGGTATTTTTTGTTCGTATAATCTTTAGCACTTGTCACTGGTGGATTTGTGTTTTGGTTGGGTTGCTCTGTTTTTTTTTTTAATTAGTTTTTTATTTTTTGTTTTTAATAATTTTTAAATTTTAATAATTTTATTTCTTTTCTTTTCTTTCTTTCCTTCTTTCTTTTTTCTTCTCCATTTTCTTCTGAGCCGTGTGGCTGACAGGGTCTTGGTGGTCCAAATGGTTGTCAGGGCTGAGCTTCAGAGGTTGGAGAGCTGAGTTCAGGATACTGGTCCACAAGCGACCTCTTGGCCCCATGTAATATCAAACGGTGAAAGTTTTCCCAGAGATCTCCATCTCAATGATAAAACCCAGCTCCAGTCAATGACCAGCAAACTACAGTGATGGAAACCCTACACCAAACAACTAGCAAGACAAGAACAAAACACCACCCAATAGCAGAGAGGATGCCTAAAATCACAGTGCACAGACACCCCAAAACACACCACCAGACGTGGTCATGCCCATCAGGAAGAAAAGATCCAGCCTCATCCACCAGAACACAGGCATCTGTCCCCTCCACCAGGAAGGCTACACAACACACTGAACCAACATTAGCCACTGGGGACAGAAACCAAGACCAAGGGGTACTACAAACACACAGCCTATGAAAAGGAGACCCCAAACACAGTAAGTTAAATAAAAGGAGAAGATAAATATGCAGCAGATGAAGGAGCAAGGTAAAAACCCACCAGAACAAATGAATAGGAAATAGGCAGGCTACCTGAAACAGAATTCAGAGTAATGATAGTAAAGATGATCCAAAATCTTGGAAATAGATGGAGAAAATACAAGAAACGTTTAACAAGGACCTAGAAGAACAAAAGAGCAAACAAACAATAAAGAATGACACAATAAATGAAATTAAAAATTCTCCTGGGCTTCCCTGGTGGCGCAGTGGTTGGGAGTCTGCCTGCTGATGCAGGGGACGCGAGTTCGTGCCCCAGTCTGGGAGGATCCCACATGCCGTGGAGCGGCTGAGCCAATGGGCCATGGCCGCTGGGCCTGCACGTCCAGAGCCTGTGCTCCGCAGCGAGAGAGGCCACAGCAGTCAGCGGCCCACGTACCACGAAAAAAAAGAAATTCTCCAGAAGGAATCAATAGAAGAATAACTGAGGCAGAAGAACAGATAAGTGACCTGGAAGATAAAATAGTGGAAAAAACTACTGTAGAGCAGAATAAAGGAAAAACAATGAAAATAATTGAGGAAAGTCTCAGAGACTGCTGGGACAAGATTAAACACAAAAACATTTGAATTATAGGGGTCCCAGAAGAAGAAGAGGAGAAAAACGGGACTGAGAAAATATTTGAAGAGATTATAGTTGAAACCTTCCCTAATATGGGAAAGGAAATAGTCAAGTCCAGGAAATGCAGAGAGTCCCATACAGGATAAATCCAAGGAGAAACATGCCAAGACACATATTAATCAAACTATCAAAAATTAAATATAAAGAAAAAATATTTAAAGTAGCAAGGAAAAAGCAAAAATTAACTTACAAGGGAATCCCAATAAGGTTAACAGCTGATCTTTCACCAGAAACTCTGCAAGCCAGAAGGGAGTGGCAGGACATATTTAAAGTGATGTAAGGGAAATGCCTACAACCGAGATTACTCTAACCAGCAAGGATCTCACTCAGATTTGAAGGAGAAATTAAAAGCTTTACAGACAAGCCAAAGCTAAGGGAATTCGACATCACCAATCCAGCCTTACATCAAATGCTAAAGGAACTTCTCTAGGCAGAAAACACAAGTAAAGGAAAAGATTTACAATAACAAACCTAAAATAATTAAGAAAATTGTAATAGCATATGTATATGTATAACTGATTCACTTTGTTATAAAGCAGAAATTAACATACCATTGTAAAGCTTCAATAAAGTTGTTTAAAAAAAAGGTAATAGGAATATATATTGATAATTACCTTAAATGTAAATGGATTAAATGCTCCAACCAAAAGACCTAGACTGGCTGAATGGATACAAAAACAAGACCTGTACATATGCTATCTACAAGAGACCCACTTTTGTCCTAGGGACACATACAGACTGAAAGTGAGAGGATGGAAAAAGATATTCCATGAAAATGGAAATCAAAAGACAGGTGGAGGAGCAATTCTCATATCAGACAAAATAAACTTTAAAATAAAGACTATTACAAGAGACAAAGAAGGACACTACATAATAATCAAGGGATCAATCCAAGAAGAAGACATAACAATTGTAAATATTTATGCACCCAACACAGGAGCATTTCAATACATAAGGCAAATGCTAACAGCCATAAAAGGGGAACTCAAATGTAACACAATGATAGTAGGGGACTTTAAGTCCCCACTTTCACCAATAGACAGCTCATCCTAAATGAAAATAAATAAGGAAACACAAGCTTTAAATGCTACATTAAACAATATGGACTTAATTGATGATTATAGGACATTCCATCCAAAAACAGGAGATTACACTTTCTTCTCAAGTGCTCATGGAACATTCTCCAGGATAGATCATATCATGGATCACAAATCAAGCCTTGGTAAATTTAAGAAAATCGAAATCGTATCAAGTATCTTTTCTGAACCACAACTCTATGAGACTAGATACCAATAACAGGAAAAAAGCTGTAAAAGATACAAACACGTGGAGGCTAAACATTACACTACTTAATAACCAAGAGGTCACTGAAGAAATCAAAGAGGAAATCAAAAAAATAACTACAAACAAATGACAATGAAAACACGAAGACCCAAAACCTATGGGGTGCACCAAAAGCAGTTCTAAGAGGGAAGTTTACAGCATTAAAAACCTACCTCAAGAAACAAGAAACATCTCAAATAAACAAGCTGACTTTACACCTAAAACAATTAGAGAAATAAGAACAAAGAAACCCCCATGTTAGCAGAAGGAAAGAAATCATAAATATCAGATCAGAAATAAATGATAAAGAAATGAAGGAAATGATAGCAAATATCAATAAAACTAAAAGCTGGTTCTTTGAGAAGATAAACAAAATCATCAAACACTTACCCAGACTCATCAAGATAAAAAGGGAGAAGACTCAAATAAATAGAATTATAAAAGAAAAAGGAGAAGTAACAACTGACACTGCAGAAATAAAAAGGATCATGAGAGATTACTACAAGCACCTCTATGCCAATAAAATGGGCAACTGGGAAGAAATGGACAAATGCTTAGAAAAGCACAACCTTCCAAGACTGAACCAGGAAGAAATAGAAAATATAAAAAGACCAATCACAAGCACTGAAATTGAGACTGTTACTAAAAATCTTCCAACAAACAAAAGCCCAGGATCAGATGGCTTCACAGGTGAATTCTATCAAACATTAAGAGAAGAGCTAACACCGATCCTTCTCAAACTCTTCCAAAATATAGCAGAGGGAGGAACACTCCAAAACTCATTCTGTGAGACCACCATCACCCTGATAACAAAACCAGACAATGATGCCACAAAAAAAGAAAACTACAGGCCAATATCACTGATGAACATAGATGCAAAAATCCTCAACAAAATACTAGCAAACAGAATCCAACAGCACATTAATGGATCATACACCATGATCAAGTAGGGTTTATCCCAGGAATGCTAGGATTCTTCAATATACACAAATCAGTCAATGTGATAAACCATATTAACAAATTGAAGGAGAAAAACCCTATTATCCTCTCAATAGATGCAGAAAAAGCTTTTGACAAAATTCAACACCTATGTATGATAAAGACCTTCCAGAAAGTAGGCAGAGAGGGAACTTACCTCAACAAAATAAAGGCCATATATGACAAAACCACAGCCACCATTCTTCTCAATGGTGAAAAACTGAAACCCTTTCCACTAATGCTCCCATTCTGAGGGTTGTCTTTTCGTCTTGTTTATGGTATCCTATGCTGCGCAAAACTTTTAAGTTTCCTTATGTCCCGTTTATTTATTTTTGTTATTCCCATTTCTCTAGGAGGTGGGTCAAAAAGTATCTTGCTGTGATTTATGTCATAGCGTGTTCTACCTATGTTTTCCTCTAAGAGTTTTATAGTGTGTGTCCTTACATTTAGGTCTTTAATCCATTTTGAGTTTATTTTTGTGTACGGTGTTAGGAAGTATTCTAATTTCATACTTTTACATGTACCTGTCCTGTTTTTCCAGCACCACTTATTGAAGAGGCTGTCTTTTCTCCATTGTATATTCTTGCCTCCTTTATCAAAGATAAGGTGACCATATGTGTGTGGGTTTATCTCTGAGATTTCTTTCCTGTTCCATTTTTGTTTTTCTGCCAGTACTAAACTGTCTTCATTACTATAGCTTTGTACTATAGTCTGAAGTCCAGGTGCCTGATTTCTCCAGCTCCATTTTGCTTTCTCAACTTTGCTTTGGCTATTCAGGATCTTTTTGTTTCCATACAAATTGTGAACTTTTTTGTTCTAGTTCTGTGAAAAATGGCATTGGTAGTTTGATAGGCATTGCATTGAATCTGTAGATTGCTTTGGGTAGTATAGTCATTTTCACAATGTTGATTCTTCCAATCAAAGAACATGGTATGTCTCTCCATCTGTTTGTATCATCTTATTACTTTCATCAGTGTCTTATAGTTTTCTGCATACAGGTTTTTTGTCTCCTTGGGTAGGTTTATTCCTACGTGTTTTATTCTTTTTTGTTGCAATGGTAAATGGGAGCGTTTCCTTAATTTCTATTTCAGATTTTTCATCACATTAGTGTTTATGAATGCAAGAGATTTATGTGCATTAATTTTGTATCCTGCTACTCTACCAAATTCACTGATTACCTCTAGTAGTTTTCTGGTAGCGTCTTTCGGATTCTCTATGTATAATGTCGTGTCATCTGCAAACAGTTTGTTTTTCTCCTTTTTGGAATTGGATTCCTTTTATTTCTTTTTCTTCTCTGATTTCTGTGACTAAAACTTCCAAAACTATTTTGAATAATAGTGGTGAGAGTAGACAACCTTGTCTTGCTCCTGTTCTCAGTGGAAATGGTTTCAATTTTTCGCCATTGACATCGATGTTGGCTTTGGGTTTGTCATATATGGCCTTTATTATGGTGAGCTAAGTTCCCTCTCTGCCTACTTCTTGGAGTGTTTTTATAAAAATTGAGGGTTGAATTTTGTGGAAGGATTTTTCTGCATCTACTGAAATGATCTTGTGGTTTTTCTCCTTCAATTTGTTAATATAGTTTATCACATTGATTGATTTGGTATATTGCAGAATCCTTGCATTCCTGGGATAAACCCCACTTGATCATGGTGTATGATCCTTTTAATGTGCTGTTGGACTCTGTTTGCTAGTATTTAGTTGAGGATTTTTGCTTCTATGTTCATCAGTGATATTGGCCTGTAGTTTCTTTTTTGGGTCATCTTTGTCTGGTTTTGGTATTAGGGTGATGGTGGCCTCGTAGAATGAGTTTGGGAGTGTTCCTCACTCTGCTATATTTTGGAAGAGTTTGAGAATTATAGATAGGTGTGAGCTCTTCTCTAAGTGTTTGATAGAGTTCACCTGTCAAGTCAACTGGTGCTGGGCTTTTGTTTGTTGGAATATTTTTAAGCAGTTTCAATTTCAGTGCTTGTGATTGGACTTTTTATATTTTCTATTTCTTGCTGGTTCAGTCTCGGAAGTTTGTGCTTTTTAAAAAATTAGTCCATTTTTGCCAGGTCGTCTATTTTATTGGCATATAGTTGCTAGTAATAATCTCTCATGATCATTTGTATTTCTGCAATGACAGTTGTTACCTCTCCTTTTTCATTTCTACTTCTATTGATTTGAGTCTTCTCACTTTTATTCATAATGAGTCTGACTAACGGTTTATCAGTTTTGTTTATCTTCTCAAAGAACCAGCTTTTAGTTTTATTGGTCTTTGCTATCCTTTCCTTCATTTCTTTTTCATTTATTTCTGATCTGATCTTTATGATTTATTTCCTTCTGCTAACTTTGGGTATTTTTTTGTTCTTCTTTCTCTAATTCCTTTATGTGTATGGTTAGGTTGTTTATTTGAGATGTTTCTTGTTTCTTGAGGTAGAATTGTATTGTATAACCTTCCCTCTTAGAACTACTTTTGCTGCATCTCATAGGTTTGGGATTGTTGTGTTTTCATTTTCATTTGTTGCTAGGTATTTTCTGATTTCCTCTTTGATTTATTCAGTGAACATTTGGTTATTTAGTAATGTATCATTTAGCCTCCATGTGTTTGTATTTTTTACATATTTTTTTCCTGTAATTGATATCTCAGCTCATAGCATTGTGGTCAGAAAAGATATTTGATATGATTTCAAATTTCCTAAAATGGCCAAGGCTCCTTTTGTGACCCAGGATATAATCTGTCCTGGAGAATGTTCCATGAGCCCTTGATAATAAAGTATAATCTGCTGTTTTTGGTTGGAATGTCTTATAAATATCAACTAAGTCCATTTTTTTAATGTATCATTTAAGGTTTATGTTTCCTTGTTTATTCTCCTTTTGGATGATCTGTCCATTGGTGAAAGTGGGGTGTTAATGTCCCCTACTATTATTGTGTTACTGTCATTTTCCCCTTTTATGGCTGTTAGCATTTACTTTATGTATTGAGGTGCTCCTATATTTGGAGCATAAATATTTACAATCATTATATCTTTTTCTTGGACTGATCCCTTGATCATTATATAGTTTCCTTCTTTACCTCTTGTAATAGTCTTTATTTTAAAGTCTATTTTGTCTGATATGAGAATTGCTACTCCAGCTGTCTTTTGATTTCCATTTTCATGGAATATCTTTTTCCATCCCCTCACTTTCAGTCTGTATGTGTCCCTAGGACTAATGTGGGTCTCTTGTAGACAGCATATGTACAGGTCTTGTTTTTGTTTCCATTCAGCCAGTCTATGTATTTTGGTGGGAGCATTTAATCTATTTATATTTACGGTAGTTATTGATATATATGTTCCTATTACCATTTTCTTAATTGTTTTGTGTTTGTTATTGTAATTCTTTTTCTTGTCTTGTGTTTCCTGTCTAGAGAAGTTCCTTTAGCATTTGTTGTACAGCTCATTTGGTGTTGCTGAATTGTCTTAGCTTTTGCTTGTCTCTACATTTTTAAATTTCTCCTTCAAATCTGAATGATATCCTTGCTGTGTTGAGAAATCTTGGCTGTAGGTTGTTCTCTTTCATCTCTTTAAATATGTCCTACCACTCCTCTCTAGCTTTCATAGTTTTTGCTGAAAGTTTCACTGTTTACCTTATGGGAATTCCCTTGTATGTTAATTGTTGCTTTTCCCTTGCTGCTATTAATATTTTTTCTTTGTAGTTAATTTTTCATAGTTTGATTAATATGTGTCTTTGTGTGGTTCTCCTTGGATTTATCCTGTATGGACTCTCTCCACTTCCTGGACTTGACTGACTATTTCCTTACCTATATTGAGGAATTTTTCAAGTATAATCTCCTCAAATATCTTCTCAGTCCCTTTTTTTCTCTTCTTTTTCTGGGACTCCTATAATTCGAATATTGGCATATTTAATGTTGTCACAAAGGTCTCTGAACTTGTCCTCAATTCTTTTCAATTTTTTTCTTTATTCTGCTCTGCAGTAGTTATTTCCACTATTTTATCTTCCAAGTCACTTATTCGTTCTTTTACCTCAGTTATTCTGCTATTGATTCCTTCTAGAGAATTTTTAATTTCATTTATTTTGTTGTTCATCTTTGTTTGTTTGCTCTTTAGTTCTTCTCGGTCCTTGTTAAATGTTTCTGTATTTTCTCCATTCTATTTACAAGATTTTGGATCATCTTTCCTACCATTATTCTGAATTCTTTTTCAGGTAGACTGCCTATTTCCTATTTATTTGTTTAGTCTGGTGAGTTTTTACCTTGCTCCGTCATCTGCTGTGATTTTCTCTGTCTTCTCATTTTGCATAACTTACTGCATTTGGGGTCTCCATTTTGCAGGCTGCAGGTTCATTACTTCCCATTGTTTTTGGTGTCTGTCCCCAGTGGCTAAGGTTGGTTCAGTGGGTTGTGAGGCTTTCTGGTGGAGGGGAGTGGTGCCTGTGTTCTGGTGGATGAGTCTGGATCTTTTCTTTCTGGTGGTCAGGAACACGTCCTGTGGTGTGTTTTGGGGTGTTTGTGAACTTTTTATGATTTTAAGCAGCCTCTCTTTTAATGGGTGGGTTTGTGTTCCTGTCTTGCTAGTTGTTTGGAATAGGGTGTCCTGCACTGTAGCTTGCTGGTCATTGAGTGGAGCTGGGTCTTAGCCTTGAGAAGGAGATCTCTGGGAGAGCTTTCACCATTTTATATTACATGGGACCAGGAGGTCTCTGGTGGACCAGTGTCCTGAACTCACCTCTCCCTCCTCAGAGGCTCAGGCCTGACCCCCTACCAGAGCACCAAGATCCTGTCAGCCACACGGGTCAGAAGAAAAGGGAGAGAAAAAGAAAGAAAGAAAGAAAGAAAGAAAGAAAGAAAGAAAGAAAGAAAGAAAGAAAGAAAGAAAGAAAGAAAGAAAGAAAGAAAGAAAGAAAGAAAAGAAAAGAAAAGAAAGTTATTAAAATAGAAAATAATTATTAAAAATAAAAAATAATAATAATAAAGAAACAGAAAGGAAGAAGAGAGCAACCACACCAAAGAACAAATCCTCCAATGATAACAAGTGCTAGAAACTATACTAAAAAGAAAAAAGAATAAATAAAAATAATGGACAGTCAGAACCCTAGTACAAATGGCAAAAGAAAAGATTTTGGGAAGTCTGAGGTCTTCTGCCAGTATTCATTCGGTGTTATATAGGTGTTGTTCCACATGTAGTTGTAATTTTTATGTATTTGTGGGGAGGAAGGTGATCTCCACGTCTTACTCCTCTGCCATCTTGAAGGCTCCTTCTTCAAATCCAAACACAGCCTCTCTGCACATTCTGAGTTTGTATACTGCAGGGAGGTATTCCCTGTTCCTGGTATCTGTGCCCCTTTTCAAGTTTTCTCTTTTTTAATAAAGCATATAAATGCTGGGTGATAAGAAAAAAATTTGGAATTCAACTTTGACAGTAGCCTGCTAACCCAATAAAACCTCATAATTGACACTTAGTTTTAGGTTTTGGGAACCTCAGGTTTCCATAAAGCCTACATAGATCCAAATGTAGTCCTTGTTCAGAGATCATGTGCCCTAAACATCCAACCTGAGTTTGAGCAAAGTGCAGTTGTTCTTTGGAGACTTTATGGTTCCTTTAAGGCCAAAAGTTTTAACAGATGGACGCTGTCTTCGTGTGAAGAGGTTTGAGAAGGAGAGCATAGAAGCAAATCATCTATATATTGTAACAACTTCAAACCTGTAGAAAACTTTGTATCATCCACATCAGCTTTCAGGATTTGTGAAAATTAAGAGGGACTTACTGGGAATTCCCTGGTTGTCCAGTGGTTAGGACTCCATGCTTTCACTGCTGAGGGCATGGGTTCAATCACTGGTCCAGGAAATAAGATTCCACAAGCCACATGGTGTGGCCAAATAAAGAAAAAAAAAAGGAAACCCTGACACATTACTGTCCAGATGTATTGTCATCCTTCCCAGGTGAAGGCAGAAACATATTGGCTAGCCTTATCAACTGGAATACTGAAAAATGTACTGCATAGATCAATTATGGTGAAAAATTTGCCTTCTGTTACAATGGATGTTAGTAATGTATGGGGGTAGGAAGAGCAGTGTATTGAGCGATAATGTTGTTTATTGCTCAGAGATCCTGGACATACCTCCTTGGGTTTTCTCAAAGGTAAAATATGAGTATTACAGAAACTAGTACAAGGGATAATGAGGCCCTGAGCCTTGCAATCTTCTTTTATGGGCTTTATACCTTGAAGTGCTTCTTTACTTATAGGGTATTAATTAATTCTGGGGAGAGGTTTTGAAGGATCTATGTGAGTCTTGATGGGAGATGCACTGTGTATTTTGGCAATCTCAGTTGGATATTTTACCCATAAGAAGGGTTGGAATTGGCTCAATAATGACAAATTATCAGTGTCTCCAGAACCAGCTCAAGTACCATCAGAGACAGAGAAAATGAAAGATGTTGAAGGGTCATTTAATTTATCTGGTTGGGTATTTTCATTGCTACTGTCAAATTCTAGAATTATTTCCCCCTTCTGGTAGAAAGAAATTCCAGCATGATACTTTTCTAAGAAGTCTCACCTGATAAATGGATAGGGGTGGAGGGACTAAGGAGAAAACAGTGGTTATCTCTCAAGGGGCTTAATCAAGATGGAATGGGTTCAGAGACAGGAACCTTTTGTGGTTCACTAGAAATCTTCCTTATTTGAACTCTTTTAGTATTCTGAGGCAGCAGCTGCTTTATAGCAGTGGGGTTGAACACTGACAGTGTGACTCCAGTGTCAATAAGGACAGTAAAAGATTCATTCCCAGTGTGGAGAGTTGTTTATCTGAGCCAATTAAGAGGAAGGATTGGGAGGAGTCCCTGTAGATCCTTGGAGCCCCAATTTTTCAGAAATGGGAGGGCACTGGAAATTCTGGTTAGAGGGCTGAAGGCACCTAAAGTGCTTAAGTTTGTGATTATCTTTTTGCCAATGTCCTGGCTCTTTGCAGTAATAGCTGAAACTAAGAGGTTTTTTTGTTTGTTTGTTTTGTTTAGGGCCCTTCATTTGTCAGAGTTGAAAATTAAGAATTGTAGCAGTTTTTCATTTAGTGACACATCTAGGGTGCAAGCCAGCTGATTTTCCAGATTAACCTAATCTAAGGTAGACATAGTTTCCCATTCCACCCTGCTCCTTTTAACTAAAAGGGAAAGATCCTGTTTCAGCCCTTAGTAAACACACAGTTAAAGCCTACCCAATTATATTTAACACCTGAAAGAAGCCCAGAATTTCCTTTGAAAATAGCCTTAAGTAAATTGTAATAGTCGTGAACAGGTTCACTAGATTTTTGTCTGCAACCCTGAATTTTATTTTAGTCAATAGGCTTAGGGAAAGCTACTGTAATTGCTCACTGGAGTTCTCCAGCAAATGTTTTAGCCTCTTGCCAAAAGTTAGGGGCTTACTTTTCTAAATCCCTTTCAAGATTTTACCATCTGGCAAGTTTATCCAGTGTTTGGCTTGACCCTCACCAACAAGCATGTGGACTAACTGATACAAATCTGAAAAACCAGGTTAGTAGGTTTGAATAACTATGTTAAATTCATCAGCAAACCTTGGGGGTTTGTTTGGATCAGAAGACTTAACTTTAAAGGGGCAGGTTCTAATAGGTTCAGGGGAGGAAGGAGCAGGGAGAGGTTTAAGAAAAACGGGAAGTTCAGTGAGAGAATTAGAAAGAGGAATCTGAGGATATAGAGGAAATGGAGGCAGTCCATAAGGGAAGGAGGAAGATGGCACCAGAGATAGGATTTGAGCATAAGATGGCTGCTGCACGTCCAGGGATGGAAAATGGAGGAGGGGAAAGAGAGGTCTTAGAAGCCATTTTGTCGTTCTTCAATAGTTTGTTTGCCTCAGTTATTTTATAAATTTTATTTTGCAGTGAGGCAATTTTAGACTCCTATGATCACATTTGGAAGCTTCAAAATGCCAGTTAAAATAGGTGTGCTATTCATTTTTGACAGTTTTAGAGCCATGGCTTTCAATTCCATTTTAAGAAAAGTATGTTTGGGGAGTTCAAAAGTCCCCCATAATGGCCATCGGTGTTCTCAATTAAGTTGATCCATTTAGTTAGAAATGCACATGAGGAGGGACTGCAGTTTTTAAACATTAAACTGGCTAGGATCCCTGAAGTAGGGGCATACTCAAAGCATTATATTACTGAGATCCCATTTCATAGAAATTTTTTTTCTCTAAAGCAAAGGGGAAAAAATCCTAAACAGCACAGTTCTAATAGGAAAAACAGCCCAGTTCCAAAGGAACTGGACCAAAGGCTTAGCCACACAGTTCCAATAGGAACAGCCTGGTTCCAAAAGGAATTAGAGCAAAAGCTAGCACAGTTCTATTAGGGACAGCCTGATTGCAAAGAGTCAGCCCAAAGTGCCAAACAAGTGCTAACAGAAAGGCCAAAGCCTTTAACAGAAAAATCAAAGCTTTCAACAAATATTTCTGTATAGTAATTTTGTATCCTGCAACTTTACTGAATTTATTGGTGAGCTCTAATAGTTTTTTGGTGGCATATTTAAGATTTTTGATATATATATGTTATCATGTCATTCGTATACAGTGACAGTTTTACTTCTTCCTTTCCAGTTTTATTTCTTTTTCTTTTCCGATTGCTGTGTATAGGACTTCCAATACTATGTTGAATAAAAGGAGTGAGAGTGAGCATCCTTGTGTTGTTCCTGATGTTAGAGGAAAAGTTTTCAGTTTTCACCACTGAGTATGATGTTAGCTGTGGGCTTATCATATATCACCTTAATTGTGTTGAGGTATGTTCCCTCTCTACCCATCTTGTTAATTTTTTTTATAAATGGATGTTTAATTTGTCAAAATGTTCTTCTGCATCTATTGAGATGATCATATGATTTTTATTCTTCAATTTGTTACAGTGTTGTATCACAGTGATTGATTTGTGGATACTGAACAATCCTTGCATCTTGAAATAAATCCCACTTTATCACAGAGTATGATCCTTTGAATTTATTATTGGATTCAGCTTACTAATATTTTGTTGATGATTTTTGCATCTATGTTCATCAGTGATAGTGGCCTGTAATTTTCTTATTTTGTGTGATATCTTTGTCAAGTTTTTGTATCAGGGTGAGTTTGGCAGCTTTCCTTCTTCTGCAGTTTTTTTTATAGTTTAAGGACGATACGTGTTAACTCTAAATGTTTGGTAGAATTCACCTGTGAAGACTTCTAGTTCTGTACTTTTGTTTGTTGAGTTTTTTTTTTTTTTTTTACTACCGATTAAATTTCATTACTGGTAATTGGTCTGCTCATATTTTCTATTTCTTCCTGGTTCACTCTTGGGGGATTGTAAATTTCTAAGAATTTGTCCATTTCTACTAGGTTGTCCATTTTATTGGGGTATAGTTTTTCATAGTCATCTCTTATGATTCTTTATATTTTTATAGTGTGGGTTGTAACTTCTGCTACTCCATTTCTGATTTTATTAATTTAGGTCCTTTCTCTTTTTTCTTGATGAGTCTGGTTTATCAATTTTGTTTATCTTTTCAAAGACCATCTCTTAGTATCATTGATCTTGTCTAATTGTTTAGTCTCTATTTCGTTTATCTCTGTTCTGGATTTCTTTCCTTCTACTAACCCTGGGTTTTTTTTAAATTAATTAATTAATTTTATTTTTGGCTGCATTGAGTCTTCGTTGCTGTGCACGGGCTTTCTCTAGTTGCGGCGAGCAGGGGCTACTCTTCATTGTGATGCAGAAGCTTCTCATTGTGGTGGTTTCTCTTTGTTGTGGAGCACAGGCTCTAGGCACATGGGCTTCAGTAGTTGTGGCTCACAGGCTCTAGAGAAGAGGCTCAGTACTTGTGGTGCATGGGCTTAGTTGCTCCACAAAATGTGGGATCTTCCCAGACCAGGGCTGAAACCCATGTCCCCTGCATTGGCAGACAGATTCTTAACCACTGTGCCACCAGGGAAGTCCCAACACTGGGTTTTGCTTTTTTTTCTTTTTCTAGTTCCTTTAGGTGTAAGGTTAAGTTGTTTCCTTGAGATTTTTCTTGTTCCCTGAGGTAAGCTTGTATCATAAATTTCCTCCTGAGAACTGATTTTGCCACATCCTGTAGATTTTGGATCATTGTGTTTCTGTTTTTATTTGTCTCCAGGAATTTTTTTATTTCCTCTGATTTCTTCAGTGACCCATTGGTTGTTTAGTAACATATTGTTTAGCCTCCACGTGTTTGGTTTTTGCAGTTTTTATCTTGTAGTTGTTTTCTAGTCTCATAGTGTTGTGGTTGGAAAAGTTGCTTGATATGATTTTAATTTTCTTAAATTTACCAAGGCTTGTTTAGTAGCCTAGCATGTGATCAGTCCTGGAGAATGTTCCATATGCACTTGAAAAGGATGTGTACTCTCTTGCTTTTGGATGGAATGTTCTATATAGATTTATTACATTCATTTGGTGTAATGTGTTGTTTAGGGCCAGTGTTTCCTTATTGATTTTCCATCTGGATGATATGTCCATATATGTATGTTGTGTGTTAAAGTGCCCCACTCTTTCTCTGTTACTGTCGATTTTTCTCTGTACTTCTGTTAATATTTCCATTATGTATTTAGGGGCTCCTATGTTAGGTTCATATATATTTTCGTTATATCTCTTGGATTGATCCCTTAATCATTTTGTAATGTCCTTCTTCATCTTTGCTATAGTCTTTGTTTTAAAGTCTATTTTGTGTGATATAAGTATTGCTACCCTGGTTTTCTTTTCATTTCCCTTTTCATGGAATATTTTTTCCATCCCCTCACTTACAGTTTCTGTGTGTCTTTAGATCTGAAGTGAGTCTTGTGAAACCAGCATATATATGGGTCTTTTTGTATTCATTCAGCCACTCTATGTCTTTCGACTAGAGCATTTAGTCCATTTAAATTTGAAGGGTAAGCTGTGACAAAGTGAGAGAGTGACATGGACATATATACACTAACAAAGGTAAAATAGATAGCTAGTGGGAAGCAGCCGCATAGCAAAGGGAGATCAGCTCAATTGTTTGTGACCACCTAGAGGGGTGGGATAGGGAGGGTGGGAGGGAGGGGGATACAAGAGGGAAGAGATATGGGAACATATGTATATGTATAACTGATTCACTTTGTTATAAAGCAGAAACTAGCACACCATTGTAAGAAATTATATTCCAATAAAGATATTTAAAAATAAATAAATAAATTTGAAGTAACTACTGACAAGTGTGTAATTATTTTCATTTTGTTAATTATTTGGTGTTCTTTTCATATTTCTTTTTTTTTTTCCTTTCTTCTTCTTTTGCACTCTTCCCTTGTGATTTGATGCCTATCTTTCATGTTATGTTTGGATTCCTTTCTCTCTTTTTCTGTCTGTGTTCTATTATAGATTTTTGGTTTGTGGTTACCATGAGGTTAACAGAATTTGCTATATATACATGATTATTTTAAGCTACTGATCTCTTAATTTCAAATGTTTTTAAACAACATTGCATTTTTACTACCCTCCTCCCACATCAACTGTTTTTCACATATTTTACATCTTCTTTTTGTTTGTGTCTCTTAATTACTCATTGAATATAGTTGATTTTACTCTTTAATCTTTCTACTGGCTTTTTGTGTTGTTGATTTACTACTACATTTACAGTATATTGCCTTTACCAATGAGATTTTTCTGTTCCTGCTTTTAATATTTCTAGTTGTGGCCTTTTTTGTTTAAAATTAGAGAATGCCCTTTAACATTTCTTGTAAAGCTGGCTTGCTGTGGATGAACTTTTAGCTTTTGCTTGTCTGTAAAACTTTGGGTAACCCTATTAAATTTGAATTAAATCCTTACCAGGTATAACATTCTTAGTTATAGTTTTTTTCCTTTCATCATTTTAAATATATTGTGCCACTTCCTTCTGGCCTGCAGTTTCTGCTTAAAAGGCAGCTGATAGCCTTGTGGGATTTCCCTTGTACAAAACTTGTTGATTTCCATCTCTGCTTTTAATATTCTCTCTGTACATTGAACTTTTGCTACTTTAATTGCAGAGGGTCTTGGTGTGGTCCTCTTTGGATTGAACTTCTTGGGAACTCTCTGTGCTTCATGGACCTAGATGTCTGTTATACATTACCTCTTCATATTTTCTCATGTCCTTTCTCTCTTGCTCTCTTTTCCTTCTGGGACCCATATAATGAGAATGTTCGTTCATTTAATATCATCCCAGAGGTCTCTTAGACTGTCCTTGTTTCTTTTCATTCTTCTTTACTCTTTTCCATGGCAGTGATTTCCACCATCTGTCTTCCAGGTCACTTATCCATTCTGTTCTTCTGCCTCAGTTACTCTACTATTGATTCCTTCTAGTGTATTTTTTATTTCAGTTATTGTATTGTTTATCTCTGTTTGTTTGTTCTTTAGTTCTTCTAGGTCTTTCTTAAACACTTCTTGAATCTCCTCAATCCTTCCTGCCATTCTTTTTCTGAGGTCTTTGATCATCTTCACTACCATTATTCTGAACTCTTTTTCTGGCAGGTTGCCTATCTCCACTTCATTTAGTGGTTCTTCTGGAGTTTTATCTATTTCCTTCATCTGGGAAACATTCATCTGCAATCTCATTTTGCCTGACTTTCTGTGATTGTGGTTTCTGTTCCATAGGCTGCAAGATTGTAATTCTTCTTGCTTCTGCTGTTTGCCCTCTGATGGATGAGGCAGTGGAGGGACTCCACTAGTGGGTGGAGCTGGGTTTTCTCCCTCTGGTGGGCAGGGCCATGCTCAGGAGAACTTTAAGCAGCTGATGCTGATAGGTGCAGCTCTCTTCCCACCTTGTTTGTTGTTTGGCCTGGGGCATCCCAGTACTGGAGCCAACAGGCTGTTGGGTGGAACTAGTGGCAGCCTCTGGGAGGGCTCACACCAATGAGTACTTGCTAGAACTGCTGCTGCCATTTTCTTTGTCCCCACAGTGAGCCACAGCCACCCCCCACCTCTTCAGGAGACCCTCTAATGCTAGAAGGTAGGTCTTGCCCAGTTTCTTATGAGGTCACTGCTTTTTTCCTCTGGGTTCTGGTGCACATGGGACCTTGTGTGCACCCTCCAAGAGTGGGTCTCTGTTTTCCCCACTCCCATGGATTTCCTGTGATCAAACACTGCTGGCTTTAAAGCCAGATTCTCTGGGGGCTTCTCCTCCCAATGCTGGACCCCTGGCTGGGAAGCCTGACATGGGGCTCATGACCTTCACTCCTTTGTGAGGGTCTCTGTGGTACAATTGCTCTCCAGTCCATGGGTTGCCTTCCTGGCAGGTATGGGGTTTGATCTTATCATAATTGCACCCCTCTTACTGTCTCATTTTGGCTTCTTCTTTAGGGTATCTTTTTTTGATAGGTTTCAGTGTTTTTCTGTCATTGTTTGTTCAGCATTTAGTTGTGATTTTTTTTCTGTAAGAAGGGGTGAGCCTACATCCTTCTACTCCACCTTATCGAGCTCAAGCTTGTCTTCTTTTTTTTTTAAATGTTAAGCCTTTTTTAATTAATTTTTTAATTTATGGCTGTGTTGGGTCTTCATTTCTGTGCAAGGGCTTTCTCTAGTTGTGGCAAGTGGGGGCCACCCTTCATCGTGGTGCACAGGCCTCTCACTCTCGTGACCTCTCTTGTTGTGGAGTACAGGCTCCAGATGCGCAGGCTCAGTAATTGTGGCTCACTGGCCTAGTTGTTCCACGGCATGTGGGATCTTCCCAGACCAGGGCTCGAACCCATGTCCCCTGCATTAGCAGGCAGATTCTCAACCACTGTGCCACCAGGGAAGCCCCCCTTTTTTTTTCTTTTTTTTTTTTTCTTTTTTCTGTTCAGCTTCAGTGATTTCCACTGCTTTGTCTTCCAGGTCACTGATCTGTTCTTCTGTGTCATGTAATCTACTGTTCATCCCTTCTGTTGTATTCCTCACTTCTGTTGTGTCATTTTTCATCTCCTTTGTTGTTCTTTATATTTTCTAACTTTCTGTTAAAAACTTCTTAACTTCTCATGCTGTTTATACCATCTTCTCCTGAGTTCTTTGAGCATCTTTATGAACATTATCTCAAACCCTTTATTGGGTAGATTGTCTATGTCCACTTCACTTAGTTTTTCTGTAGTTTTATCTTGTTCCTTCATTTGGAACATATTCATTTTGCCTAATTTTCTCTTTTCATTTCTATGTGTTTGGTAGGTTGGTTATGTTGGAGAAGTGACCTTTTGTGGGAAATGTCCTATGCACCCCAGCATTGCACTTCTTTCTGGTTATCAGAGCTAGGGTTGTACCCCATGTGGGTTTGGTGGGTCCTTCTATAGTGTCAAGATGACTACTGTGGGTGGTCTGGTGGGTGTGTCTCACCCCCATTCCAGTTGGTGGCTAGGCCCTTCCTTGTGAAGAGGCTGCCTGTCACTGATTGGTACGGCCAGGTCACCAGGTAGCTGGCTGCAGAACCCCCTGTTTTCCCAGGGCTAGTGCTGGCCCCCTGGTGGGTGGAGTCAGGTTCTGCATTGGGTGACTGCAGGTCCAGGGTTCAAGATCTGTTTTTGTTTTGCTGCCAGGCCAGGCCAGATCCTGACATAACTGGGTGTTGTGTCTGGGGTGTCCGAAAGCTTGTGCTGGCCCACTGGTGAGTGGATCTACATCATGGGTCACCTGACTAAGGGCCCAAGGTATCTCTGGGCAGTTGCCCACCCACTGGTGGGTGAACTCATGTCCTGAGGCTAGTGGTGGCCCACTGGTGGACAGAACTGTGTCCTGAGGCCTCTGGCTACAGGGCCCAGCCATCCCAGAGCTTGTGTTGGCCTTCTGGTGGGCAGGGCTGAGGCTCAGGGGTTCTCAAGACTATTGCCAGCTCAATGGTGGTGGAGCTGAGCACTAGGTTCTCTGGCTGCAGGACACTAGGGATCTAGTGTTGGTGTTTCAGATTGCTGGTGGGCAGGACTGGGACTCAGTGGGTCCTGGGACTGGTTTCTGTCAACTAGTGGGTGAAGCTGATCTCAGAGCTAATGCCAGTCCAGTGGTGAACATAGCCAGATTCCAGCATCTCTGTCTTCAAGGCCCTTGGGTTCCCAGGTCTAATGCTGGTGCACTGGTGTGCAGGCCAGAGTCCTAGGCCCTCTGGTGGACTGAGTTGGGTTTCAGGTTGTCTGTGGGCTCAAGGGATCTTAAGGAAGCTATCCTGATCATCAGTGGGTTTGTGTCTCTCCCTGGTGGCTAGTTGCTTGGCTGTAGGTGTCCCAATACTGGTGCTGACAGCCTGACAGGCAGGGCTGGCTCCCTGCACTAATAAGCTAGAAGGAGGATTCCAAAATGGCACTTACCAGCACCAGCATCTTCATGGTAGAAGCAGCTCACAAAAAAATTACTGCAACTAGTGTCTATATCCCCAGGGTGAGTTCCAGTTTCCTGTGTTCTCTCCAGGAGACTATCCAAGACCAGCAGGTGGGTCTGACCCAGGCTCCTATCAAATTACTGCTTCTTCCCTGGGTCCTGGAGTGTGTAAGATTTTGTGTGCACCCTTTAAGAGTGGTGTCTTTATTTTTCACAACCCTCTGGCTCTCCTGATATTAAGCCCTGCTGGCCTTCAAAGCCAAACGTTCTGGGGACACATGTTCCCAGTTTAGGACCCCCAGGCTGGAGACCCCATCGTGGGGCTCTGTCCCGTCACTCCTTGGGGAGAACCTCTGCAATTGTAATCATCTTCCCATTTGTCGGTCACCCACTTTGGGGTATGGGTCTTGATGATACCCATTTCAGCCCCTCCTACCTGTTGTGGTTCCTTCTTTATCTTTAGCTGTTGAAGATCTTTTCTGCTAATCTTCCAGCCTTTCTCATCTATAGTTGCTCTATAAATAATTGTAATATTGATGTGCGCATGGCAGAAGATGAGCTCATATTCTTCTTATTCTACCATTTTGGACACTCCCCTCTTCAGTTAAATTTATTTCCAGATATTTTATGCATTTAGGTATTATGAAATATAATTGCTTTTTAATCTCCTTTTTGGATTGTTTCTTGCTGGTATATGGAAATGCACCAGACTTTTGTGTGTTTACCTTGTATCCTGAAACTTTTCTGACTTTGTATATGTATTACTTTGCTAGGGCTGCTAGGCTGCTATAACTATAACTAGAGCTATAACTATAACTATATATATATATATATATATATATATTATATATATGCAGTGAAATTTTACTTTCTAACAGTTCTTGAGGTTAGAATACTGAGATCAAGGTGTAGACTGTCTTTTGTTCCTTCTGAGGCCCTCTTTGGCTTGCATATGTCTGCCTTCTTGCTGTGTGTTCACATGGTTGTCTCTCTATGCATATATAAGCACGTGTTTGGTCTTCCCCTTTCTCTATGTCCTAATCTCTTCTTCTTGTAAGGATACTAGTCATATTGGATTAGGACCCACCTTAACTATCCCATTTTAATTTAATTATATTTGTAAAGGTCCCATCTCTGAAATACAGCCACTTTCTGAGGTACCAAGAGTTATGGCTTCAACATATGATTTAGGGGTGGGAGATAATTCAGCCCATAAAAATTTATTTCCTCTACTAGCTTTCATGTGGAGTAATTAGGATATTTTCTACATAGGAATATGTTATCTATGAATATAGTTTTACTTATTTATTTTTTGGCCATACTTTGCAGCATGTGAGATCTTAGTTCCCCAACCAGGGATCAAACCTGAACCTACTGTATTGGAAGTGCAGAGTCTTAACTACTGATCTGCCAGGGAATTCCCTAGTTTTACTTCTTTACTTCCAATTTGTATCCATTTTATTTCTTTGCCTTCTGTAATAGCTCTGGCTAGGATTTCCAGTAAGATGTTGAATTGCAGTGGTGAAAGTGGCCATGTTTTTTTTGTTTCTAAACATAGGGGGAAAGGTATCAGTCTTTTACCATTGAGTATGATTTTAGCTGTGGATTTTTCATATATGTTTTTTACCATGTCGAAGAAGTTCCCTTTTATTCCTAGATTTCTTTGACAATTGATATAAGCATGTGTTTTTTTCCCCTTTATTCTATTAGTGAGCTATATTAACATTGATTTTCTTATGTTAAATCATCCTTGCATTCTTATGATAAACTCTTCTTGGTATAAAATCCTTTTAATATGCTATAGGATTCATTATGTTTGTATTTTGTTGAAGACTTTTACATGAATATACATGAGGGATATTGGTGTGTAATTTTCTTTTCTTGTGATGTATTTTTAATCAGGTTATTGCTGGCCTCATAACATGAGTTAGGTATTGAATTAAATTTATTTTTTTGGTAAATTTTGAAAACATTAAGAGTAATTATTTTAAGGTTTGGTAGAATTCACCAGAGAAGCCATCTCTTCCTGGATTTTTCTTCATTGAGAGATTTATCATTACTGATTCAATCTCTTTACTTGGTATAAGTCTGCTGATATTGTCTATTTCTTCTTGACTCAGTTTAGGTAATTTGTGGATTTATAGGAATTTATCCATTTCATCTAGATTATCTAATTTGTTGCTATATAACTGTTAAAACATTCTTTTATAATTTTATTTAATTTCTGTAAGGTTGTTAGTAATATCCCCACATTCATTTCTTTTTTATTAATATTTATTTTATTTTGGAGTATAGTTGATTTACAATGTTGTGTTAGTTTCATGTGTACAGCAAAGTGGTTCAGTTATACATATACATATATCTATTCTTTTCTAGATAATTTTCCCAAATAGGTTATTACAGATTACTGAGTAGAGTTCCCTGTGCTATACAGTAGGTCCTTGTTGATTATCTATTTTATATATACTAGGGTGTATCTGTTAATCCCAACCTCCTAATTTATCCCTCCACCCACCATCCCCCTTTGGTAACCATAAGTTTGTTTTCTAAGTCTGTGACTCTCTTTCTGTTTTGTGAATAAGTTCATTTATATCATTTTTTAGATTCCACATATAAATGATATCATATGATATTTGTCTTTGATTTACTTCACTTAGTATGATAATCTCTAGGTCCATTCATGTTGCTGCAAATGGCATTATTTCAATCTTTTTATGGCTGAGCAATATTTCATTATATATATATACCACATCTTCTTTATACTTTCATCTGTCAGTGGACATTTAGGCTGTTTCCATGTCTTGGCAATTGTAAATAGTGCTGCAGTGAATATTGGGGTGCAAGTATATTTCCAAAGTATGGTTTTCTCCAGATATATGCCCGGTATTGGGATTGCTGGATCATATGTTAGCTGTATTTTTAGTTTTTTTAAAGAACCTCCATACTGCTCTCCATAGTGTTCTGTACTAATTTACATATCCACCAATAGTGTAGGAAGGTTCTCTTATCTCCACATCCTCTTCAGCATTTATTGTTTCTAAAATTTTTGATGATGGCCATTCTGACTGCTGTGAGGTGGTACCTCATTGTAGCTTTGACTTGCAATTCTGTAATAAATAGTGATGTTGAGCTAATGTGCTTTATGGCCATCTGTATGTCTTCTTTGGAGAAATGTCTACTTTGATTGGGTTGCTAGGGTTTTTTGGATACTGAGCTATTTGTATATTTTGGAGATAATCCCTTGTCCACTGCATCATTTGCAAATATTTTCTCCCATTCTGTGGGTTGCCTTTTCTTTTTGTTTATAGTTTCCATTGCTGTGCAAAAGCTTTTACGTTTGATTAGGTCCCATTTGTTTCTATTTGTTTCTATTTTATTACTCTAGGATGTGGATCTAAAAAGATATTGCTACAATTTATGTCAAACTGTGTTCTGCTTATGTTTTCCTCTAAGTTTTATATTATCTGATCTTACATTTAGCTCCTTAATCCATTTTGAGTTTATTTTTGTGTATGGCGTAAGAGAAGGTTCTAATTCTATTTTTTTTACATGTAGTTGGCCAGTTTTCCCAGCACCATTTATTGAAGAGACTGTCTTTTCTCCATTGTATATTTTTGCCTCATTTGTCATAGATTAATTGACCACACATGCATGGTTTTATTTCTAAGCTTTCTATCCTGTTCCATTAATCTATAAGTCTATCTTTGTGTCAGTACCATATGTTTTTGATTACTGTAGCTTTATAGTATAGTCTGAAGTCAGAGAACTTGACTCCTCCCGCTCCATTTTTCTTTCTCAAGATTGCTTTTACTATTCAGGGACTTTTGTGTTTCCATACAAATTTTAAGATTTTGGTTCTAGATCTGAAAAAAATAGCCATTGGCAATTTGATAGGGATTGCATTAAATCTGTATATCACCTTGGGTAGTATAGTCATTCTGACAATATTTTTTCTTCCAATCCAAGAACATGGTATATCTTTCCATTTGTTTGTGTCATCTTTGATTTCTTTCATCACCATCTTATAATTTTCAAAGTACATGTCATTTGTCTTCTTAGGTAGATTTATTGCTAGGTATTTTATTCTTTTTGATGCAATGGTAAATGTTATTGTTTCCTTAATTTCTCTTTCTGATCTTTCTTTGTTAGCATATTGGGATGCAACAAATTTCTGCATATTAATTTTGTATCCTGTAACTTCACCAAATTCATTGGTGACCTGTAATAGTTTTCTGGTGGCATCTTTAGGACTTTCTATGTATAGTGTCATATCATCTGCAGACATTGACAGTTTTACTTCTTCTTTTCCATTTTGGATTCCTTTTATTTCTTTTTCTTCTCTGATTTCCATAGCTAGGACTTCCAAAACTATGTTGAGTAAAAGTATTGAGAGTGGACATCCTTGTCTTTTTCCTGATCTTAGAGAAAATTATTTCAGCTTTTCACTGTTGAGTATGATGTTAGCTGTGGGATTGTCATATATGGCCTTCATTATGTCGAGCTATGTTCCCTCTATGCCTGCCTTCTGGAGAGCTTTTATCCTAAGTACGTGTTGAATTTTATCAAAAGTTTTTTCTGCATCTATTGAGATGATCATATGGTTTTATTCTTCAATTTGCTAATGTGATGTATCACACTGATTGATTTGTGGATATTGAAAACTCTTTGCATCCCTGGAATAAATCCCACTTGATCATGTATGTATGATTTTTTTAATATATTATTTGATTCGGTTGCTAGTATTTTGTTGTGGATTTTTGTCCCTATATTCATCAGTGACATTGGCCTGTAATTTTCTTTTTTGTGTGATATCTTTATCTGTTTTTAGTATCAGGGTGATGGTGACCTCATAGAATGAAATCTGAAGTGTTCCTGCCTCTGCAATTTTTTGGAAGAGTTTCAGAATGATAGTTGTTAACTCTTCTCTAAATGTTTGATAGAATTCACCTGTGAAGTCATCTGGTCCTGGACTTTTGTTTGTTGGGTGTTTCTTTAATCACACTTTCAATTTCAGTACTCATGATTGGTCTGTTCATATTTTATTTTTCTTCCTGGTTCAGTCTTGGGAGATTGTACCTTTCTAAGAATTTGTCCATTCCTTCTTTGTTGTCCACTTTTTGGCATATAGTTGCTTGTAGTAGTCTCTTATGATCTTTTGTATTTCTGTGGCATCAGTCTTAACTTCTTTTTCATTTCTAATTTCATTGACTTGGGCCCTCTTCCTTTTTATCTTGATGTGTCTGGTTAAAGGTTTATCAATTTTGCTTATCTTTCAAATAACCAGCTTTTATCATCATTGACCTTTGTCTATTGTTTTTTTAGTCTTTTGCATTTATTAGTGCTCTGATCATTATTTCTTTCCTTCTGCTAACTTTGGGGTTTGTTTGTTCTTCTTTCTCTAGTTTCTTTAGGTGTAAAAGCACCTAGGTTGTTTACTTTAGGTTGTTTACTTGTGATTTTAATTGTTTCCTGAGGTACGATTGCATTGCTGTAAACTTCCCTCTTAGAACTGCATATGCTGCATCCCATAATTTTTGGATCGTCATGTTTTCATTTTCATTTGTCTCTAGGTACTTTTTAATTTGCTTGTTGACTTCTTCAGTGATACATTGTTTAGTACCATGTTGTTTAGCCTCCAATTTTTTTTTACAACTTTTTTTCTTGTAGTTGATTTCTAATTTCACAGCATTGTGGTTGGAAAATATGCTTGATATGATTTCAGTTTTCTGAAATTTATATTGAGGTTTCCTTTATGGCCCAGCATGCTATCTATCCTGGAAAATATTCCATGTGCACTTGAGAAGAATGTGTGTTCTGCTACTTTTTGTTGGAATGCCCTATAAATATCAGTTAAGTCCATATAGTCTAATGTGTCATTTAAAGCCTGTGTTTCCTTATTGATTTTCTCACTGATGTAATTGGGGTGTTAAAGTCCACCACTATTATTGTGTTACTATTTCTCCTTTTATGGCTGTTAGCATACACTTTATATATACGGGTGTTCCTATGTTGGGTGCATATATATTTACAATTGTTATATCTTCTTGGATTGATACCTTTTTTAAATTTTTTATTTTATTTTTAACATCTTTATTGGAGTATAATTGCTTTACAATGGTGTGTTAGTTTCTGCTTTATAAAATAGTGAATCAGCTATACATATACATACATATATATATGTGTGTGTATATATATATATATATATATATATATATATATATATATATCCCCATATCTCCTCCCTCTTGCATCTTCCTCCCACCCTCCCTATCCCACCCATCTAGGTGATCACAAAGTACCGTGCTGATCTCCCCGTGCTATGCGGCTGCTTCCCAATAGCTATCTATTTTACATTTGGTAGTATATATAAGTCCATGTCACTCTCTCACTTCGTCCCAGCTTACCCTTCCCCCTCCCCGTGTCCTCAAGTCCATTCTCTACATCTGCATCTTTATTCCTGTCCTGCCCTGAGGTTCATATAACCATTTTTTTTTTAGATTCCATATATATGTGTTAGCATACAGTAATTTTTTTTCTCTTTCTGACTCACTTCACTCTGTATGACAGACTCTAGGTCTATCCACCTCATTACAAATAGCTCAATTTCGTTTCTTTTTATGGCTGAATAATATTCCATTGTATATATGTGCCACATCTTCTTTATCCATTCATCTGTCAATGGACACTTAGGTTGCTTCCATGTCCTGGCTATTGTAAATAGAGCTGCAATGAACATTGTGGTACATGACTCTTTTTGAATTATGGTTTTCTCAGGGTATATGCCCAGTAGTGGGATTGCTGGGTCATATGGTAGTTCTATTTTTGTTTTTATAAGGAACCTCCATACTGTTCTCCATAGTGGCTGTATCAATTTACATTCCCACCAACAGTGCAAGAGGGTTCCCTTTTGTCCACACCCTCTCCAGCAGTTCTAAGAGGGAAGTTCATCGCAATACAATCCTACCTCAAGAAACAAGAAACATCTCAAATAAACCACCTAACCTTACACCTAAAGCAATTAGAGAAAGAAGAACAAAAAACCCCAAAGTTAGCAGAAGGAAAGAAATCATAAAGATCAGATCAGAAATAAGTGAAAAAGAAATGAAGGAAACAGTAGCAACGATCAATAAAACTAAAAGCTGGGGGCTTCCCTGGTGGTGCAGTGGTTGAGAGTCCGTGTGCCGATGCAGGGGATGTGGGTTCGTGCCCCGGTCCGGGAAGATCCCACATGCCGCAGAGCAGCTGGGCCTGTGAGCCATGGCTGCTGGACCTGCATGTCCGGAGCCTGTGCTCCGCAGTGGGAGAGGCCACAATAGTGAGAGGCCCACATACCACAAAAAAAAAAAAAAAAAAAAAAAACTAAAAGCTGGTTCTTTGAGAAGATAAACAAAATTGATAAACCATTAGCCAGACTCATCAAGAAAAAAATGGAGAAAACTCAAATCAGTAGAATTAGAAATGGATTGATGTAGTGTCCTTCTTTGTCTCTTGTAACAGTCCTTATTTTAAAATATATTTTTTCTGATGTAAGTATTTCTACTCTAACTTTCTTTTGATTTCCGTTGGCATGGAATACCTTTTTCTATCCCCTCACTTTCTGTGTGTGTCCCTAGATTTGAAGTGGGTCTCTTGTAGACAGCATATATATAGGTCTTGTTTTTGTATCCATTCAGCCAGTCTATGTCTTTTGCTTGGAGCATTTATTCCTTTTACATTTAACATACTCATTGATACTTATGTATTAATACTATTTTGTTAATATTTTGGATTTGTTTTTTAGGTCTTTTTTCTTTCCTTCCACTTTTGTTCTCTTCTCTAGGTATTTGATGTGTATCTTTAGAGTTCTCTTTGGATTCCTTTTTCTCTCTCTTTTTTTTTTTGGATATCTATTGCAGATTTTTGTGGTTCCCATGAAGTGTTGGCATGCAACCTATATATATACAAGATTGTTGTAAGTTGCTGGTCTATTAATTTCAAATGCATTTCCAATATCCTATATTTGTATTCTCCTCTTCTCACCATTGCTGGATTTGATAATATGTTTGTGTGTGGATGATTTCCTATCTTTGCTGTATGTTTACATTTACCATTGAGCTTTCCCATTTCATAATTTTCTTGTTTCTAATTGTGGCCTCTTATTTGCTACCTATAGAAGCTCCTTCAGCATTCATTGTAAAGCTCATTTGGTGGTGTTGAATTCTCTTAGCCTTTGCTTCTCTGTCAGGCTTTTGATTTCTCCCTCAAATCTGAATGAGAGCCTTGGTGTGTAGAGTATTCTTTGTTGTAGGTTTTTCCCTTTCATCACTTTAAATATACAGTATAGTGCTACTCCTTTCTGGCCTGCAGAGTTTCTGGTGAAAACTCAACTGATAACCTTATTGGGATTTACTTGTATGTTATTTGTTGCTTTTTCCTTGCTGCTTTTATTTTATTTTTTTTATCATCTTTATTGGGGTACAATTGCTTTACAATGGTGTGTTAGTTTCTGCTTTATAACAAAGTGAATCAGTTATACATATACATATGTTCCCATATCTCTTCCCTCTTGCGTCTCCCTCCCTCCCACCCCCCATATCCCACCCCTCCAGGCGGTCACAAAGCACCGAGCCAATATCCCTGTGCCATGCGGCTGCTTCCCACTAGCTATCTACCTTACATTTGGTAGTGTATATATGTCCATGCCTCTCTCTCGCCCTGTCAGAGCTCACCCTTCCCCCTCCCCATATCCTCAAGTCCGTTCTCCAGTAAGTCTGTGTCTTTATTCCTGTCTTACCCCTAGGTTCTTCATGACATTTATTTTTCTTCAATTCCATATATATGTGTTAGCATACTGTATTTGTCTTTCTCTTTCTGACTTACTTCACTCTGTATGACAGACTCTAGGTCTATCCACCTCATTACAAATAGCTCAATTTCGTTTCTTTTTATGGCTGAGTAATATTCCATTGTATATATGTGCCAAATCTTCTTTATCCATTCATCCAATGATGGGCACTTAGGTTGTTTCCATCTCCGAGCTATTGTAAATAGAGCTGCAATGAACCTTTTGGTACATGACTCTTTTTGAATTTTGGTTTTCTCAGGGTATATGCCCAGTAGTGGGATTGCTGGGTCATATGGTAGTTCTATTTGTAGTTTTCTAAGGAACATCCATACTGTTCTCCATAGTGGCTGAACCAATTCACATTCCCACCAACAGTGCAAGAGTGTTCCCTTTTCTCCACACCCTCTCCAGCATTTATTGTTTCTAGATTTTTTGATGATGGCCATTCTGACTGGTGTGAGATGATATCTCATTGTAGTTTTGATTTGCATTTCTCTAATGATTAATGATGTCGAGCATTCTTTCACGTGTTTGTTGGCAGTCTGTATGTCTTCTTTGGAGAAATGTCTATTTAGGTCTTCTGCCCATTTTGGGGGAAAACTGGACAGGTACATGTAAAAGTATGAGATTACATCACTCCCTAACACCATACACAAAAATAAGCTCAAAATGGATTAAAGACCTAAATGTAAGGCCAGAAACTATCAAACTCTTAGAGGAAAACATAGGCAGAACACTCTATGACATAAATCACAGCAAGATCCTTTTTGACCCACCTCCTAGAGGAATGGAAATAAAAACAAAAATAAATGGGACCTAATGAAACTTCAAAGCTTTTGCACAGCAAAGGAAACCATAAACAAGACCAAAAGACAACCCTCAGAATGGGAGAAAATATTTGCAAATGAAGCAACTGACAAAGGATTAATTTCCGAAATTTACAAGCAGCTCATGCAGCTCAATAACAAAAAAACAAACAATCCTTGTTGCTTTTAATATTTTCTCTGTCTGTGATTTTTGTCAATTTTATTATTGTGTGTTTCAGTGTGTTCCTCCTTGGGTTTATCATGTATGAGACTCTCTGTGATTCCTGGACTTGGGTGATTGTTTCCTTTCCCCTGTTAGGGTAGGGAATTTTTCAGCTATTATGTCTTCAAATATTTTCTCATGTTTTTTATCTCTCTCTTCTCTTTCTGGGATCCTTGTAATGTGAATGTTTGTGTGTCTCAGAGGTCTCTGAGATTGTCCTCACTTCTTTTCATTCTTTTTTCTTTATTCTGTTCCTCGGCAGTAATTTCCACCATACTTTCTTCAGCTCACTTATCCATTCTTCTGCCTCATTTATTCTGCTATTGGTTCCTTCTAGTGTATTTTTCATTTTCACTATTTTATTCTTCAACTCTGTTTGGTTATTCTTTGTATTTTCTAACCTTTTGTTTAAAACTTCTTGTAATTTCTAGCTCTGTGCAACCATTCTTTTCCTACCTTCTTGGATCATCTTTACAGTCATTACACTGAACTCTCTGTTGGGTAGATTGCCTATCTCCACTTCACTTAGTTGTTCTGGGGTTTTATCTTGTTTCTTCATCTGGAACATATTCCTCTGCTATCTCATTTTGCCTAACTTTTGGTGTTTGTGATCCAAGAGGCTGCAGGATTGTAGTTCCTCTTGTTTCTGGTTTCTGCCCTCTGTTGGGTGAGGCTGGTCTAAGAGGCTTGTGCAGGCTCCTTGTGAGAGTGACTGGTGCCTGCCCACTGGTGGGTAGAGCTGGGTCCTGTCCCACTGGCTGGCAGGGCTGTGTCAAGAGGTGTGTTTAAAGGTGGCTGTGTTCTCAGGAAAACTTTAAGCAGTCTGTCTTCTGATGGTTGGTGCTGTGTTCCCATCCTGTTTGTTGTTTGGCCCTAGGCATCCTAGCACTGGAGCCTAAGGGCTATTGTGTGGGACCAAGCCTTGGTGTCAAAATGGCAACCTCAGACAGCTCAAACCAATGAGTACTCCCTAGTACCTCTGTCACCAGTGTCCTTGTCCCTGAAATGAGCTACAGCCGCCCCCCTCCCCAGGAGACCCTCCAAGACCAGCAGGTAGGTCTGACCCAGGCTGCTATGAAGTCACTGTTTTCCCCCTAGGTCCCAGTTTGTACAAACCTTGTGTGTGTCCTCTAAGAATATTCCTTCTATTTCCCCAAGTCTTGTGGAGTTCCTGCCATCAAGCCCCACTGGCCTTCAAAGCCAAATGCTCTGCGGGCTCCTCCTCCTGATACCAGACCAGCAGTCTAGGGAGCCTGATGTGAGGCTCAGAAATCTCACTCCTGTGAGAGAACCTCTGCAATATAATTATTTTAAAGTTTGTTGGTTGCCCACCTGGTGGGTACAGGATCCTATCATCTCATTGTGACTTCTTCTTTGTCTTTGGATGTAAAATATGTTTTTTGGTTGTTTCTGGTCCTTTTTTTGTCAATGGTTGTTCAGCAGATACTCGTGATTTTGGTGTTTTTGTGAGAAGAGGTGAGCTCAGGTCCTCCTACTCTGCCATTCTGTCAGAAATCCCCCACTTTCCTTTCTGATTTTAGTCATCTTCATCTTCTCTCTTTTTTCTTTGTAAGTATAGCTGAAGGATTGGAAGGATTGCCAATTTTGTTCATCTTTTCAAAGAATCTAGTTTTCATTGATTCTATTGTTTTTCTACTCTATTTATCTCCACTCTAATCTATTATTTCCTTCCTTCTGCTAGCTTTGGGCTTACTTTGTTATGTTTTTTCTAGTTCCTTGTGGTATAAATTTAGATTATTTATTTGAAATCTCTTTTCTTTTTTAATATAGGCACTTACAGGTATAAGTTTTCCTCAGACTACTACTGCCTTGCTGTATCCCATACATTTTGGTATGTGGTGTTTTTTTATTTTCATTCAGCTTTAAGTAATTTACAGTTTCCCTTAAGACTTTTTCTTTGACCCACTAGTTTTTTAAGAATGTGGTATTTAATTACACATGTTTGTGTATTTTCCAATTTTCTTTCTGTTATTGATTTATATCATCATTGTCTTGTGGTCAGAAAAGACACTTTGTATAATTTCAGTCTTTTAAAATTCATTGAAACTTGTTTCATAACCTAACATATGTGGTCTACTTACAGAATGTTTCATGTGCAATGGAGAAGAATGTATATTCTTCTTTTGTTAGGTGTAGTGTTCTATAAATGTCAGTTATGTCTAGTTGTTTTATAGTGTTGTTAAAGCCCTCTACATTGTTATTGCTATTCTGTCTAGATATGCAATCTTTTATTGAAGTTGGTATTCAAGTCTCCAACTATTTTTTAGAACCACTATTACTCACTTAAATTTTGTCAATGCTGCATAGATTTGGGGGGATTTGTTATTTGGTGTATGTATGTTCAGAGTTGTTATATCTTCTTGATGTATTGACCATTTATAAATATATAACGTCCTTCCCTTTCTCTTGTAAAAGTTTTAACTTAAAGTCTATTTTGTCTGATATCAGTGTAGACATCCCAATTCGCTTCTCAGTACTATTTGCATGGAATATGTTTCCTGTCTTTTACTTTCAACCCATTTGTGTCTTTGGATCTAAATGAATCTCTTCATATAGTATATAAGTGGATTATGTTCTTTTTATCCAACCCATCAATCTGTACCTTTGGAGAGTTTAATCCATATACATAAAGATTAGTACTGATAAGAGAGTACTTCTGACATTTTATTATTAGTTTTATGTATTTCTTATGCCATTTTTATTCATCATTTTCTTCCTCATTGCCATTTTTGTGCTAGTTGATCTTTTGCAGTGAAAAGTTTTAATTCCCTTATCATTTCTTTTGTGTGGGGTTTTCTTTTTAAATATATTTTCTTTGTGGTTACCATGTAGATTCCCTTTAACGTACTAAATTTTATTTATTTTTTAAAAAAATTCATTGGAGCATAGTTGATTTACAATGTTGTGCTAGTTTCAGGTGTACAGGAAAATGAATCAGTTATACACACACACACACACACACACACATATATATATACATACACATATATATATATATACACACTCTTTTTTAGATTCTTTTCCCACATAGGCCATTACAGAGTATTGAGTAGAGTTCCCTGTGCTATACAGTAGGTCCTTATCAATTATCTATTTTATATATTACATACTAAATTTTAACAATATATTTTGCATTAATACCAAGTTAATTTCAATAACATACATAAACTCGACACATACAGGGTTTTTTGGGGGTTTTTTTGTTTTTCTTTGTTTTTGTTTTTGTTTTTGTTTTTGTGGTGCACAGGCCTCTTACTATTGTGGCCTCTCCCGTTGTGGAGCACAGGCTCTGGACGCGCAGGCTCAGTGTCCATGGCACATGGGTCCAGCCACTCCGCAGCATGTGGGATCTTCCCGGACTGGGACATGAACCCGTGTCCCCTGCATCAGCAGGCGGACCCTCAACCACTGCGCCACCAGGGAAGCCCACTTATACAGTTTGATATCACCTTCCTCTATGTTATTTTTGTCACTTTTGTTTTTATCTTAATCATTGTATGTGCAATAACATAGATTTATTATTATTATTGTTACTATTTTATTAATTTTTCTTTTAAATAATATAGGAAATAAAAGGCAGAGTTCCAAACCAAATATTCAATAATGCTGCCTTCTGTATTTGCCTGTGTATTTAACTTTACCAGGGATATTGACTTCTTTTTATGGCTTTGAGTTACTATCTAGGGTCCTTTCATTTTAACCTGAAGAACTCCCTTTAACATTTATTGAAGTACAAGTCTAGTAGTATCAAACTCCTTTAGCTTCTTTTATTTATCTAGGAATATTTTAATTTCTCCCTCATTTTTGAAGGATTTTTTGCTGGGTATAAAATTGGTTAATAGTTTATTTCTTTTGAGACTTAAATATGTTATCTTATTGCCTTCCAGCTTCCAGGTTCCGAAGAGAAATCAACTTTGCATCTTATTGAGGATCCCTTGTATTTGACAGATTGTTTCTCTCCTTCTGCTTCAAGATTTTCATTTTGTCTTTGGCTATCCACATCTTGTTTATGTCTCATATGGGTCTTTTTGAGTTTTTCCAAATCAAAGTTTGTTGAGCATTGTGGATGTGTTATTCATGTCTTCTGTCAATTTTGAGAAATTTCAGCCATTATTTATTCAAATTTCTTTCTGCTTCTTTATCTTTCTCTCTCTTTTACTTTTGGGACTCCCATAATGTGTATATTGGTCCATTTGATGGTGTCTCTTAGGTTTTGTTTACTTACTTCATCCTTTTTAAATTTCTGCTCCTCAGACTTAATAATTTCAACAATTTCAACTGTCATGTTTCAGGTTTCATCATTTGTTCTTCTACTTGTTCAGATCTGCTGTTGAACTCTTCTAGTGAATTTTTAATTTCAGTTATTTTACTTTTCAATTCTAGTATTTCTGTTTGGTTACTTTTTACAATTTTTCTTTTTTGATATTACCATATTTTTCATACATTTATTTTCTTATATTCTTTAGTTCTTTGTTTATGTTTTACTTTGAACATATTTAAGACAGTACTTTTTTGTCTTTGTCTAGTAGGTCTGATGTCTGGACTTCCTCAGGAACAGTTTGTCAATTTTATTTGTTACTGTAAGTGGGCCATACATTCCTGTTTCTTTTTATGCCTTGTGTTTTTGTTGTTGTTGTTTTTGAAAACTGTTTTAATTATAATGTGGTAACTGAAAATCAGATTCTCCCCCTTCCCCATATTTAGCTGTTTTCTGTTGTTGTTACTTTATTTGATGATGGCTATAGTAGTCCATTTGTTTAGTTGTTTTAACCAAATTATTTATGCAAACTGTATTCTTTGTCATATGTGATCACTGAAGTCTGTGTGGCTCTTTTTCAGCTAATAGTTTGACAGGAATTTCCTTGAGTGCCAGCAGTTAAAAGTAAATAACAACAGTAGCAACCAAAAAACCAACATACCTCTCCCAATCTTTGAACATTGGCTCTGTGCTGAAGCACTCCTTCAACACTTAGCCAAACTGGCACTTAGCCCATGTATCAGTCCGGTGTGCAAGCTTTGGGTCTTCTCCATATTTTTCTAGTCATGTGTCTTTCCCTGGACATACATGGGCCTTTCTAAACTGGCCCCATATATATTGGTGCTTTTGAATGTCCTAATTTCCCAAAGAATCTTCTCCAGCTTTTGCTCCAGACTTAAGCAGTCTATTATATGTCTCCACCCATAATTTCTTGTCCCAGGCATCTCTGGTTTATTAGTTTGCTTTGCAAAACATTTTAACAAATGCCCACTCATTTTCCAGCCTGCATTTTGAATTGAGTGAAACAGAGATGAGCACCTTGTATCTGTCCTTCAGATAACAGGTTAAAATAGACATACACAATAATTTTTGAATAAGTTTTGCTTAGCTCACTCTGGACCTAGGGGTGAGGGTTTCACACTAGGAACTCAGGCTGCTGCTACTTTAAGACTGCCTTCACTTTAGGACTGTTACTGGGGAGAGGGGTGCAGTAAGGGCAAGTAAAAATGGCACAAATCTTTCCTATCATTTTCAAGATGCCTTTTTCTTGGTTCAGCATTTGCTTCATTGTTGTAAATGTTTGACTATTTCCCAGAGTTCTGACAACATTGATTCCGACAGTTTCTGTTTGTGTTGCTACACTTCTGTGAGAGAATGAAAGCTCAGAGCTGCTGCCACCTCCATATCCCTGATGTCCTCTGTCGTTTTTAATATATTGATTCCAACATCTCCCTGGGTGTCCCTGTGTGCCAGAAGATCAAAGCATAAAGAAAATTAAGGATACTTTAATTATAAAATAAGTATAAAGAAAAAAGACAGTTTTTTGTTGAGCCAGGCCTGAGAGATGCATACATCATTTAAACCATATTCCATTGGCTAGAAATTAGGCACATGTCCCTACAGACTTGTGTGGGGTTAGAAAATGTTGACAAGTGGTATTCCCAGGAAGAAAGGTGAATGAGTTTAGTGAACAACCAGCCAACTTCTCCCACAACAAACAAATAACTAATATCCATTGTTAAGTAGAGTTGTGTCTTTGACAAAGAGCTATGATATAACAGGCAGGAGCCTCGTTCCTAGGTTAGAATGCCAGAGCTGGAAGAATATTTAGAGACCATTTATTTTAATATCCTCAGGTGTTGGGGACTCTGATGCTTGGAAATGGAGAGAGGCTAGCCAAAGTTACACTGAGTCAATACCAGACCTGAGACAATATCCAGCTGGATCACTCATCTCTCCTCTATACCACCTTTATTCAAACATGTTTGAGCATTTCCGAGAGTAAGATTCAATCTTAAAAGATTGTATATTTCTAGAAATGTATCCATTTTTTCTTGGTTGTCCAATTTGTTAGCATATAATTGTTCATAGTATTCTCATGATTATTTGTATTTCTGTGATATTGTCTGTAACTTGCACAGCAAAGCACATCAACAAAACAAAAAGGCAACTTACTGAATAGAAGAATATATTTGCAAATAAAATATCCACTAAGAGGCTAATATCCAAAATATACAAATAACTCATAACAGTCAACATCAAAAACACACAAACAACCGAATTAAAAATGGGCAGAGGACCAGAATAGACATTTTTCCAAAGAAGACATATATATGGCCAACAGACACATGAAAAGATTTTCAACATCACTAATCATCAGGGAAATGCAAATCAAAATCACAATGAGGTATCACCTCACACCTGTCAGAATGGCTATCATCAAAAAGACAAGAAATAACAAATGTTGGAGAGGATGTGGAGAAAAGGGACCCCTCATGCACTGTTTGTAGGAATATAAATTGGTACAACCATTATGCAAAACAATATAAAGGTTCCTCAAAAAATTAAAAATATTACTACCATTTGATCCAGCAATTCCACTCTTGGGTATTTATCTGAATAAAATGTAATCACTAATTCAAAAAGTTATATGCATCCCAGTGTTAATTGAAGCATTATTTTAATAGCCAAGATGTAGAAGCAACCTAAGTGTCCATCAACAGATGAATGGGTAAAGAAGATGTGGTATATGTATGTGTATATATATATATATATATATATATATATATATATATATATATACACACACATATATATGTATATATATATATATATATATATATATACACACAATGAAATATTACTCGGCCATAAACAATAATGAAATCTTGTCATTTACAACAACATGGATGGATCTAGATGGTATTATGCTAGGTGAAATAAGTCAGAGAGAAAGACAAATACAGTATGTCTTCACTTATATGTGGAATCTAAAAATACAAAACAAACAAATAAATGTAACAAAACAGAGACAATCACAGATGTAGAGACCAAACTAGTAGTTGCCAGAGAGGAGAGGGGTGGAGTAATAGGTGAAATCAGACAGGGAATAACAAATACTATATGTTTTCATTTATATGTGGAATCTGAAAAACAAATAAACAAATATAACCAAACAGAAACAGGCTCACAGATACATAGAAAAAACTAGTCATTGGCAGAGGAGAGGAGTGTAGGGGTAAGGGCAAAATATTAGCTTGGCCAAAACGTTCATTCAGGTTGTTCCTAACATCCTGCAGAAAAACCCAAACGAACTTTTTGGCCAGCCCAATAGGTGAAGGGAATTAAGAGGGACAAACTACCAGTTATAAACTGAATACACCACAGAGATGCAATGTACATCACAGGGATTACAGTCAATAATATAATAACTTTGTATGATGTGTAATCTATAAAAATATTGAATCACTGTGTTGTACTCCTGAAATGAATATAATGTTGTGAGTCAACTGTAGTTCAGTAAAATGTAAGAAATAAAATTTTCATCACAACCCAACACATACTTACATATTTCATCTGTAAAACTTCTATAAAACAATACTAAGATAGGTAGTGATTAGCATTCATTGTCAAATATTTCCAGTTCCCCAGCTCTGGCACACTATAGAATTATACTTTCTTTTACTTTTGTAGTTAGTAATGATCAGGTGATGTGTGTGGTGAAGGACGTGAGCAAAATGAAATGAGTTATTTCTGGGGGAAGATTTAAGAGCCAGTGCACAGATCACAATATTCTCTTTTCTCTGATGCTCCAATCATGGTAGCACAAAGATGAAGCCTCCATCACTCTGGGTAACCCAGTAAGTATAACGTAAAACAGAGCCCCCAGGAAATCTCTGGTAAGCAAAATGGTGTGAGTGAGAAATAAATTTTTGTTCTTTTAAGGCACTGAGGTTTGGAGTTTACTTTTTTACCATAGCATAACCTAACCTATGCTGACTGTAAATTGATGTCATGACTCAGTAATGGGTTGCAACTTGCAGTTTGTAAAATGCTACTCCGTACAATGTCCACTTGTCCCATAGCTAATCCTCTCTCCAAGTTTCTGTAGAGTAATGTTAGTGACTCCCATTTCACTGAAGGATTGTGGTTATGGAGAAGGTGGAGATGCATACTGCGCAGCCTGCCCTCCCCGCAGATATAAAAGCAGCTGGGGCCACCATAGATGTCATACTTGCATCACCTGTGCTGTCATCAATCGTATCCAGAAGGAGAACTGTACAGCTACCTCTAATGCCATCTGTGGGGACTGTCTGCCCAGGTGAGCCTGCTACATAAGGCCAAGCTCTTCTGGGCATTCTGTAGCCCTTGGAGGTCTCCCTCATCCTTACCTCTCAGGGCCTAGTTGAAGTATTCTAACTGTCCATATCATGATGAGTTTAAGCTCCCCTGAGGGAGAAGCATTATTTTTTCAAGATACTTCTATAAAGTACTTAGCACGCAGTCAATTACAGATGAGTACTAAACAGCTGTTTTATCATGCTGGCATGCTTAGCTCAGGCCCAAGTTTCAAGGTAAATCTCACTGTAGACCTAGAAGAGATTAGGAAGCAGTTGGTGTCAAAGCAGTGTTTCCTTCTCTTGTGAGACTAGTTCCCCTTTTGGTTATAGGGTTTGGTGAATGGGGGAAGAGGTGGAGCGTCTGGGACTCTTGAGTCAGAATCAGACATAGAGGCAGAGAACTCACGAGGGGTCAGAGTGAGTGATGGCTTCCTGGAGGACAAGACTCTTAGAAGCTGCCTATGGTTCAAGAAGGACCAATCCAAGTACATTGCTTGTTTGATCATCTTGCCATTTTTTATTGCTCTGACTACAGGTTCTACCAAAAGACACGTATTGGAGGCCTGCAGGATCAAGAGTGTATCCCATGCACGAAGCAGACCCCCACCTCTGAGGTTCAGTGTGTGTATCCAGTTCTCTTCTCCCCTTTCCCCCCCCAATCCATTGGGTGACAGCAAGACAGCATAGTAAAGACTTCCCCTACCCCCTCATACTCCTTCCTATAGGGTAGATTGGCAAGGGAATTGGTTAGATTTGAGTAATAGTTTTGCAATATATTATCTGTGTAACCTTCTATAAATTATTGAATCTCATTGAACCTCATTTCCCTCACCTGAAAAAAATGTAAGTCATGAAAATCATTGTTCTTCATACCTTATGGGATTCTGCCTAGTTCTAGTGAGATAAGAGGTTAGAAAGCATTTTGTAAATTATAATATTTGTACACTTGTGTATTATTTATTTGAAGTTTATAGGAGTCCCTAATGCTTAGGACTAGTAAAAGGCTGAATGAAGCACTAAGATCTAGTCTGTGCCCATATCACTATCCATTTATCTGTCTATTATTTTTGTCTATCTACCAACTATATGTCTACTCACTTATTTTTTAATTTATTGATATCTTTTTAAAACATGAAGTATTTCAAATATGTAGAAATATTTTAAATGCAGAAAAATATAAAAAGAAAAATGCTCAGTTACACAACATCAATGATTAATAAATCTTAAAATTTTGCATATTTGCTTCAGATTTTTTTTAAATGAAGATTCCACAAGTTTAATGGAATCTGTGTTTTGATCCTTTCTGAGTTCCATTCTCTCCTTACCTCCCCAGAGGCAACCACTATCATGAAATTGTGTGTATCTTGTTGGTAGGTTATGCTACAGTAACAAACCCCCAAATCTCAGTGATTTCATGCAATGAAAGTTTATTTTTCATATGCAAAGATCTTACTCTATCTTGTAACTATACCATCAAACCATGTGGTTTCCAGGTTGATGGGACAGGTTAAGAGATAGAGGAGACATACTGGCTTTTAACTACTTCAGTCTGCAAGTGACACACATTACTTCCACTCACAGTCCATTGGCCAGAAGTACTCTTATGGCCTTACTACAAGGGTGTATGGGAAATGCAGAGAAGCATGTGGATAACTTGTGAGCACTATGACTCTGCCAAACTCTCCACCCATGTTTTGATACTTGTATTCTTTTATATATATATATATATATATATATATATATATATATATATATTCATAAGCAATGTATTCTATATGCTATTTTTTATATTTTATAATGTTTTATGTAAGTGATATCAAGTTATATACTCTCTCTCCAATTTGCTTTTCCTCTCTGGATTATTTAAATTGATCCATACAGGTCTTTTATTTTAAATGCTATATAATAATATTACATAATAGAATTATATCATGATTTATTTATCCTGTGCCCTACTGATGAACATTTTAGTTTGTTTCTATTTGTCTAGGTTATATAACTGTATGTGACATGGAAAGACCACAGGATATGTGCATCTTCAAATAACTATACTAATTTATACCATACCAGCAGTATATGCTAGTTCCTCCACTTTATTCGTTATACTTTCCCCTGCTCTACAAAGAAGTAGAACCAGTTTAGCAGCCCTAGTTGAGGAAGACCCTGGGGAGAGGGTGCTGGCCTGAGGAAGTCCAGGCCCAGTGTCAGGGTGACTATTGACTACCCACAGTGACTGACCTCCCCCACTTTCTTGTCTCACAGGTGCCTTCCAGTTGAGCTTAGTGAAGGCAGATGTACCCACAGTATCCCCTCAGGAGGTCACACTTGTTGCACTGGTGAGCAGTCTGCTCATGGTGTTTACCCTGGCCTTCCTGGGGCTCTTCTTCCTCTACTGCAAGCAGTTCTTCAACAGAAATTGCCAGCGTGGTAAGGGTAGCTGCTTCACGTATTACATGAATCAGGAACAAGGTTCTAACTAGCAGAAGAGAGGAATTTCCTGGGGTTGAGAGTTAATGGACCTTCCCTACAGTGCTGAAATATCTGGGGTGGCAATAGAATGCACAGGACTTCAGAGATGATTGAGGCTGACCCTATGAGTTTATAGGACCTGGTTCTTTAAGGTGTGGTGATTCATAAAGGGCTACAACATTATGGGAAAACCCTTGGGAAAGGCATCTGAAGTCCTAGTCCAATCTACCTCTAAATCATTGTGTAACTTTAGATAAGTCATCTAGCTTCTTTGGACCTCTTTCTCCTTAATCTTTAAAATGAGAGATGAAGTTGATTTCTAAGTTCTTTTCCAATTAGTTATATCTACTAATAGGTATAGATTCTGGAGCATGTCAGGAAAAGAGGAAGGCTGGCTGGAATGAGACATGACTATAATAAAAGTGGGTGAGGTCTCAGGCAATGGTTATCAGTATAGTAGTATACCAAATGTGGTAACTGAGAGCCCAATGTCCAGAGGAATTGGCAAACTTAGACATTTTTCCTCAGACAATAATGATAACCAGAGCTCTGGCCCAGCCCATAGGAGATGGCCATGTGAAATTTTAGATGGAATGTCATATTTAAAATCAGGAGTAACATCATGATCTATTTTCAGCACAAGTCCAGCCATTAGCCAAGAATATGAGACAAGAATGCCGGGTCACTGAGGGAAGATATAGGGGAGGTGAGATGGTGGCTGGCCAAGACCAGAGAAGGGTTTAGATCTTTAGTCAATAGTACTGAGGTTCAGTGCAGCTTCAGTGCCATCAAGGGAGCTGAGAGCTGGACAGAGACACCAAAATAGGAACCCAGGCTAGTAAGCAGAGTTGATTTAGTAAGGAAAGAGGAGGACACATTCTACTAGATACACAGGTGCTAAGGACTCCTCCTCAGCCCACTGTATATTGGGTCCAAAGCAACACAACTTTTTTCAACCTCTCTGTTTGTGTAGAAAGATTCTGCTTATATAGGCCTACCTTGGTTACTTTGGATCTAGGGTCTGCCAGATGATCTTCAAAAAGCTTAGAAGATATGTTTGGCTCTACCTCTCACTTAAGTGGAGGTGAATCTAGGATTTCAGGGGATGCAGGGCACAAGGGCAACACTGTTACCCCTTTATGACCCTTCTCAAACTCTAATTCTCTCTCCTCTACTCTCTGGTGTCTCCTGGAACATTGTGGCTCAGGGTGGATCATCCTGTCTCTGACTTTGGAGGCCAGTTTCTCAGATAAAAGCTGTTGCCCAGTCCCTGGGCATGGGCATGAAACATGGGAAATGAAGCATTTGGGCCCCAGGGCCCGGAAAGAAGAAGATGAGGCAACATCTGAGAGCTGCCTGTCTCCCTCCTCCTGCCTCAGGAGAAGAGAAATGGGTAACGCTTCTCTGCTCGTCCTCTGTCCTCAAGATAATAATGCAGTACCCTTTTCTGGGGATACGAGGGCAGGCAGCTCCCTCAGGGTCTCCACAGGGGAAATAAGATTAGACATTTTCTCATTTATCAGGAGGTGTTTTTCAGGAGTCACTGACTTACATGAATACAAGGGTTGTATAAGGGAGATGAATATGTGAATTGGATCCAATATAAGGTTCATTAGAGAGGAGTAGAGACTGTGGCAAACTGACTAGTTCATCCCCTGTCTAAAGAGGAATCTACTACTCAGTTTCAGCTGTTTGTTACCATGTAGGAATATTCAATGTTTCAAGATCTTCTGAATTTTCAAGAGAAGCCAAAACTCTGGATTTTTATATGAAATAGTTTTAAGTTATGGCAATGAGTTATAATTAAAAAGTACCACAACCACAATGCAGGGGTCAAACAAACACACATCCCATAGGCTCTCAGTTTGTAACCTGATGTTGAATCAGACTTATGCATGAAAGGTGTTTTAATTTTCTATCACTGCCAGAACAAACTACAACAAATTCAATGGCTTAAAACAACACCCATTTATTATCTCACCATTTCCATAGATCAGAAGCTTTGTAAGCTTGGCTGGATCTCGACTCAGAGTCTCACTAGGCTGAAATCAAGGTGTTGCCGAGGCTGCATTCATTTCTGGAAGATCAAGAGGTTAATCCATTTCCTTGATCATTCAGAAAGGTGGAAGAATTCAGTTCCTTGCAGTTATAAGGTTGAGGTTCCATTTCCTTGCTGACTGTCTGCTGAGAACCATTCCCAGTTTCTAGACACCACCCACTCTTTGACTTATGACCCATTTCCATTTTCAAAACTAGCAATGGTGGTCAAGTCCTTTTCCTTTCACATATCTGATACTCTCTCTGACTCTTCTGCCTTCATCTTCCCCTTTTAAGGACACATGTCATTACATTGGGCCCACCTGGGTAATCCAGGATAATCTACCTATTTTAAGGTCCATAATCTTAAATCCACCTGCAAAGTGCCTTTTGCCATATAACACAACATATACACTGGCATAACACCAGGGAATAAAGATCATGTCTGGTGTGGGTGTTGTTAAAATCCTGCTTCCCACAAAGGATTTCTCTTTCTCTGGAGAAATTGACAATTTTCCCTGATCCACCACCAGGTAACCTTAATCTGATACCCCAATGTAAATATGTTTCTCAACTGTGTCACCTCAGCCTGGTGCTAGGTGCTCTGGTCCCCAGGGATGGGAGGGGGAGCACTAGTTCCCAGATCTTTCCTGATTTTGTGCTCAGGACCAGGTACCCCGCTAAGAAAAGCCCTGCCTTTGGGTGACTCAGTGGCTTTCTGCTTCAAGTTTCAGGAGGTTCGCTGCAGTATGAGGCTGACGAGGCAGCGGAAGAGGAATCTCTCTTCCCCATGCCACCTGGCCAGGAGACCAGTCCTGAGTCCCCACTGAGTGAAAGCATCTTTGAGACCCAGGAACTTAACCCCATCCTGGATGACGACTGCAGCTCGACTCGTGGCTTCCCCACACAGGAGTCTTTTACCTTGGCCTCCTGTGCCTCAGAGAGCCACTCCCACTGGGTCCACACTCCCATCGAATGTACAGAGCTGGACCTGCGAAAGATTTCCAGTTCTGCTTCCTATACTGGAGCTGAGACCTTGAGGGGGAACACAGCTGAACACTCTGGAGACAGACTGGAGCTCACTGTACCCTTTGAAGTACCCAGCCTTTCACTCTACTGAGGTGAGCTGGAAAGGTAGGGTAGAAAGACCAGAAATTGGGGACCACCCCCAAAAGGAATTATCCCTTGGAGTACTGTTGTTCAGTAGGGCTAGTGTCAGAGGAACAGCAAGCTAGGAACACTGGTGGATGGAGGGACAACTGTGATAATGTTAATCTTTTAAGCCAGTCAGTCATACATCATACATCTGGGCCTACAGCTGTCAAGGAACTGGCCAGGTTGACATGACACCAGTTTTTCTATCCTGGCCTTTTGCAATCTCTCTCAGAGCCCCACTGTCTAATAGTTATATTCAGTTATCTCCCATCATGTATTCAAGCACCAAGGTACAGTGGGAAAATATACAAACCTTGGCATCTGGAAGCCTTATATTTCAAATCTACCTCCATTCCTTAATATTTGTGTGAAGCTTGTGTAAATCCCTTCACCTCTCTGAGTCTCAGGTCCTTAATCTGTGAAAAGTAGGAAATACTATTCACCTTATATTGTGAGAGTTGAATGAGAAATGCATGTGCAAGTGCCTTTTATAGTGTCTAATGCATTAGAGGTGTTTAAACCATGTTAGTTTGTCTTTGCCCCCAGTCACAATTTATATTGGGTTGGCCAAAAAGTTTGTTCGGGTTTTTCCATAACGTCTTATGGGAAAACCCAAATGAACTTTTTGACCAACCCAATACATCCATACATATACACTACACTCGTCTGGTCTTCATAACATACCTTTATGGTAAGAAGGTTACACTTTATAGAGGCAGGAACTGAGACACAGAGAGGGAAAGTGATTTGCTTAAAGTCACAGAGCATTTCAGTGGCAGAACTGGGTTAGAGCACAGGTTTTGGAGCTCCATGTAAGTAACAAGGGGCAGTATGAAGCATGAGGGTGGATTCCTATTTTTCAACTAACCAATTACTTTCACCACCCATTTCCATATTTCTCCAGCTATGATATTGTCCAGGTCCCCCAATGACTCCCGCTCCCTATATCTTACCTAAGAAAATATAAACAATATGTAGGTGAAAGCCAAGACTCCTATTAAACCAGTCATCCTAGATACCTTAAAGGTCATCTAGGCCAACCTCTCTTCCAACTCCTCCAATCCATTCTTGAGTCCCTTTTATAATATCCCCAAGAAGTGTTTGTGTCATCCTTGCTCACATACTTACAGTATCAGAGAGCTCACTACTGCCCAACATGTATTGCAGCTATGACTGGTGGATTTGAGCTCAATGTAAAGAAAACCTTTCTGTCTTCTTATAGTAACCACCCTTGGGTCCTGCTCTGCTCCTCAGGCCACACAGACCTCATCTGCTTCCTGTGTCTTGTGATAGCCCTGAAGAAGTCTAAAGATAGCATCTCCTCTCTGGAAAGTACCACTTTGGGTTCCGTTAAAGTATGGGGGGCTTAAAACTGAACCCAGTTTCATGAGGAATTGTCTCACCAACATAGAGTAGGGTAGAACTGTCATCATGTCCACCCCACACAAGTGATGTTTTTCTGCTATTATACCTTAACCACTGGCCTAAAACCATTTTTTGAGGGATGGGAAGAGGAAGGAGCTAGTGAGATTGCCCCATAGGTTTCTAACTTGCTCTGCTCCCTCCCTAGGTCTCTTGGGCTCCTGGCAGCCCCGTCGTTCTCCCTGGACTCTCCTGCCTTGTTCCTATACCACAACAGCAGCAGGGGCATAGGATGTGGTATCCACAACAGCCTGTACTCTACAGACGGGGCACATCCTATCCCATCCCACCAAAGGATTGATCCTTCATAATTTTCCCAAGACTGACCAACAGCATTTTTTGCTTTCCTATCCTAGATAGCCTGGAGAACCAGATTCCCCAGTCATGGGACTACCGGACATATTCCTAGCTCAGCTTGATTATAGAGAGGAGGGAAGGGGATGGCAATGAATGGGGTAGAGTTTTACTGCCTGCATCTTTGGTCAGGTGAATCTGAAGGGGGAGCCTCTCAGTACCCTATTGATACATCTACCTAGCACTTTAGGGACAAAATCAAACTCTTCCCTCTTTCATTCCTCTGCACTGCCCCCCCCCCTCCCCAGTACACACACACACACACACCTACACACATCTTAGGAGAGGCCTGAAACCTTGATTCCCCACACATCTCTTAGACTTCTGTGGCTGTGACAATCACGGAGCTAACCCCTTTGCCCCCTGGGGTCTTCCTCTCCACTTATAGGTTTCTTACCTTCTTTAGTGGGGATACAACTAAGCATCTTTTTGACTCTTAAAATGGTACTTCCTAAAGTTCCTTTTATCTTATTTCTCTTCTTTTCTTGCCTCTTTTGTCCCTTCCTGGTACCTTGTCTTCTTAAGCCCAAGGCTGAGCCTCTAGATCCCAAGGGCCAAATTCAGAGCTCAGAGCTTTCATCTTTGGGGTGACCATGAAATCCCTGAGATCTAGTGGGGGACACTTAGGAGCTAAGTGTCTGGTGTGGGTGTTGTTAAAGCCATGAAGCCTGCCCTAGGGTTGCTCAGGGACCATTGGTGCTTTCTTGGTTTAGAGAAAAACAATCAATTGCTGAGCCCTCACCACCAGTTTCACATGCTTCTCAGAATAAAGTGGAACTTCTCTCTCCATGGCTGATGCCACAAGGCAGATGAGAACATCAAGGCTCAGATGTGGGCACCATGGATTGTTTTTAAGTCTCCCTTATGTCCATAATGGGCTACTTGGGCTGATACCCACTTCCTCACTGTGGGTCATATTTTGAAAGAAAAATTGCCCAGATGAGCAGAGCAACTCTCTCCTTTGTTTGGGAGCAACCTATATACTTCAGAATGTTGGATGTGACTTAATTTGTGAAAACCAAGACTGTATCTTAGGGTGGGAATGCTGGAATTTACTACGTATATGTGCTACACTTTACAGTTTGCAGTGTGTATTCACAGCAATCATCTCATTGGATCTTTATACACACCCTGAGGTGGGCAGGGCAAGAATTACCATCTCCAGGTTGCAGATGATGAAACTGAGGCTCAGAAATGGAAGGTGACTGCACTCAGTAATGTATGGGGTAATTATCAAGGCTAGGGTCATCTCCAATATCTTGAAATCTTCATTTTCTAGAAGACAGTGTTTTAAAGTAGTAGCTTTTCTGGCATATCTGTTCCAGAAAACAACACTTTTTGGAAGCAAAAGGGGTGGAGGGACAAATAAGGCCTTTATGCCTGAATGTGAATGAGGTAATATCCTTGCCTACAATACCAAACCTATCCTCTCCCCCTCCCATCAGCTCCCCTACTCCCACCCTGTAGCCAACCTGGATGTATATTCTCTGCCAGATCTGACCCCAGTGGAAAGGTAAGAGACTTTCCATTCAGCACTGTCTCTCAAGAGATCAAAAAGTGAGAAGAGCTGCAAGGTCAGACAAAACCCTTTCTATCTGTCTATCTTATCTCCTTTTGCCACTGGGGGTAAGAAAGAAGGTATAAAGGTTGGAGCCAGTAGGAGTATCCATCCTACTTGTCCTCCCTCCTGTATTCCTCTGTTCAACTTAAGAGTCTCTGATCTTAGTTTGGGCAATGACTTGAGACTTTAACTTTAAAGGTGGGAGGGGGACAAATATCCCATCTTTAAAAGCCTCTCCCAGGTAGATTACAGATATTTGAGCAAATCTTTCAATTATAACACTTTAGTGTTTTACATTCTAAAAAAATTCAGTCATACATGCCTAATTTAAAGATGAGGAACCTGAGCCCTAGATAGGAGTAGTAACTTACCCAAAGCAATTCATATTTTGGAAAGGCAGCGTGCTCCACACTCCCAACCCCAGACTGAAGTGTGGATTCCATGGCTGAGGATAGAGCCAGGGAAGGACAGTTTGAGCAGAAACTGCTCTTGGCTATGGCAGAAGGACAGGCAGAGGTGTTGGAGGGCACTAGTTATTTCTATCCACTAGACACTGCCTAAATAACCCTTAAAATATCATTAAGGAACATAGGGAAGAGCAGGAGATTGAATAAGGCAATTCATCTCCACCGCCAGAAAAAACAGCTGGCCCCATAGTCTAAGTGCTACGGAGGCAGCAGTGTAGTCTTCCACTGAAAAGTAGCACATGAATTCATCCACATCCAGGATGGAGAGGGTTTCTTTGTTTTTTTGTTTTTTGGGGGGTCTTTTTTTGGCTTTACTCTCCCCTATAGCTCTTACCTCCTATGGCCTACAAGTTTCCCCCTCCCTTCTTCCAGATCCCTCTGGACTCACCACACTCCCTGGGTTAGCTGGAAGATCTTATGCATGTTTGAAGAGTGATGGTCCTGTGATGCAGCACAGGCCAGAGCAAATAATTTCCCTGTGGATCTCCTGGGCCTCACCCTTTATTTGAAGTGCTATAACTCTCCACCTCCGGCAGGGAGCCGGGCTGGAATTTGCCTTATTGGAACCTTACGGAAAATTTCTGAGCCAAGGTGACCTTCCCTCTGGGGCCTGATTTCCCCAAATTACCTCCCAGCAGTCCTCCAAAGATACCCTCTAATATACTTAGGAGTAGCTGAGTGGGGAGAGGAAGGGAGCCTCACTGCCACTTTCTACTAACATGTCAGTTGGATCCCAGATTTCCCACCACCCCTTCCCATTTGATTCTTTCTGAAGTTTGTTTTTGCTTTAATTCCTACCTATACATCTCATGACCAGGAAGGAACAAGCAACTTGGAGGCTGTATTCTTCTTTATTATCTGGCTATCTTTTTGAGGACTGTACAGCTAGTTCTGTCCCACAAGTACTTGGTGGTTAATTAAGTACATTAAATTGCATGTGCACTTCATTAGGACCTAGCCCTGGCAAATGAATGCTCTCTACCACAAAACCTCTGCTTTCAGGATTTTATTAAATGCATCTTTGGGGAGAGTTCATCTACAAATATTGATTAAGGGCTCCGGGGACAGCCCATTGGTCAGGGTGCTAAAAGCACCTGGGAAAAAGTAAACAGGCCCCATTGTACTGGACTGGGGATTAGAAGCAATTGAATTACTAGCCTGCACCAAGCAGCCTGACTTAACACAGGTATTGGCAAATACGTGTGAGCCAAGTGTTTAGGCCTTGATCTTTAGGTTCTCTGTTCTTTTCTTTCTGGGACAGTTTATTCTTATCTCACTGGCTCTAATTAGTCATGTCTGCAGCTTCTGGTAGGGCAAGAACTAGTATCCAAACAGAAGATGATTCAGCTTGGGCAGGCCTTAGGTGTTCAAAGGTCACCATGTGCCTGGCAGTGGTTCAAGCCCAAGTCTAAGATTGCTGTATCTATGGCAAAGGTAGTGATTTTGTCACAGTCATAATGACAATAATATTATGATAAAATGTTACAGCCAGCTTTATTCATTGTTCCTGCTCTAGACTTTATAATTTACAAAGTTCTTTTATGTTTATGGTCTCATTTCATCCTCACAAACCCCTGAATAAGGTGTTATTATATCCCTTTTGAAGAAAAGTAAAACAGCTCATATTAGATATGTGGCTTGTCAGGCCAGAGATCAGTCTGACCCAAGTCTCCTGATCCCCAGACCAGGGCTTTCTCCAGTGTTTCCCCTTAACAACTGCTTTAAGATGGTACAGTTACTATAGTGGCACTGAGGGCAACATTGCAGAAAAAAACAGCAACAATGTAGCAAAATTCCCCAACGGTATATCCATAAACACAATTACTGCAAAGCTCACTGTGAGCCCCATACAAGACAAGAAACTTCCTGGCTAGAATACCCAGCCCAGAATAACTTCTTAGCAATGATATTTTCTGTAGCAATTAAGACAACAGCCTTGGTTGCTGGGGCTACCCCAGTGCACAGGTGTGCCAACCAGGAGCAAGGTCCTCATGGTATGAACATTGTGTGACCATTCCAAGTCATACCCAGCATCACCTTGCTTCTAACTTTCATTCTGAAGTTAAAAAATTGTAGTTAGCAATTGGACTAAGGAAATGTTTTACTTTGCTTTTTAAGATATCTTGGGTAGAGGTGAGGTGAAGCATACTTGTTTTCCTTATAATTGCTGCTTTGCCATGGCAAATGTCACACTCAAGCATTTGTTCCTGGGGAGTGTTTTTAAATATTTCATTGCTTTTAAAGTATGGGCATCTTTGAGTGCCTTGGTTTCATGTATTTTTTCTATTTGGGGGTTATTGGTCAGTGGAAGCACAAAGGACATGTGACAGAAAAGTTTTCAACATGTCCCTAAGACTAGAAAATAGTGGAGTTGTCTATATTTGAACTAGCACAAGAAAGTTGTTCTTGCTTGTAAGGGAGGGGAGGTATTTACTGAGGACGAGTTTAGTTTTTCAGTTTTGTATTTTCTTCTCTGTATATCTGGATTTGGATTTTGACAGGGAGGAGCCTAGGAGAGCAACTTTCTCCTCCAAGGTTCTCAGATCCAGGCTTGGTAACAGTGTCAATACTGTAGCACCCTCTCCACAACACAAACCCTACTATACTGGGAAGATAATCTCTTATGCACCTAATCCCCTGCTCGCCTCACTAAGAAGGTCTCTGGTGTTTTACATTGAATGTAGGTAAATTTTAATTACTTTTCCCTCCTAAATTGGTTATTTATAGAGATTTTGTTCAATCTTGAGCCATATGCATATGTGTCTACTGGCAGAGTTATGTTTTATTTCTGATGGTCTGGAAATATTTCATATTAGCCAATAAAGAAAAATACATCCAAATACCTTGTTTATTCCTCTACTTTCAAATAGCAAGGTGCCTCATTTGGCTGGTGTGTCTTTGCTCAGTGAGTACAGCAAGGAAATGTGTTTCTTCTCAATGGATCCATCACCAGGGATAGTAGGATCCACTGACTTGCCACCCAAGAGGTCTGGGTTATAGTCCAAGCTCTCCTTCTATATTTTTGAATTGCTTATGACATTTATCTTTTATTCTGGGCTACAGATCTACTAGAACTTCTTGTGTTCTAAACTAATATTTCTTAAAACAGTTTCCATGTCCTAAGAGGACTGTGCACATGTCTTGTGAGGTCTGCAAAATCTCTCAGAGATTGTGTGTATTTTCATTTTGACTATAATATTCTTTTAAAAAATACAAGCATATTCTCTTTAGACCATCTGGATTATTATCTCTTAAAAGTACTACCTGGCCATTTCAGAGTCTGTGTTTACAATCTCGTTCGATTTAATGAAGCACCTAAGTAGATAATATTTAACTTTGAATGTTGTGCTTTACTATAATCTTATTTAAGAGCTAGAGAAATCAAGTTCCTCCCATCTTTAATATGCTATGATCCTGACAACAAAACATATTGGCAAGGATGTGGAGAATGGGACCTCTCATACCTTGCTGGTGGGATTGTAAAATGGTACACCCACTTTTGAAAACAGCCTGGTAATTCCTCTAAAAGTTAAAGTTAGAATTACTATATAATCCAATAACTCCACTATGTATGTACCCCAAGATAATTAAAAATATATGCACACACAAAACTTTTACACAAATATTCATAGAAACATTATTTATAGTATCCAAAAAGTAGAAAAAACCTAAATGTCTATCAACTGATGAATGCCTAAACAAATTTTCAAGTATACATATAATAGAATATTCAGTAATTAAAAAGATTGAACCGACACACAATATGTCATAAATTAACCTCAAAGCAAGCTAAGTGAAAAAGCCAGACACAAGAGACCACGTATTGTATGATTCCATTTATATAAAATTTCCATATAAGCAAGCTAATAGAGACAGAAGGTAGATTAATGGTTGCCTCAGGCTGGGGGGTGAGAAAAGGGATTAAAAATGGTCCCCAATTTATGATGATTCAATTTACAACTTTTTGACTTTATGATGGTGTGAAAGTGATAAGCATTCAGTAGGAAACATACTTCAAATTTTGAATTTTGATCTTTTCCTGGGCTAGCAATATGTGCTCTAATACTCTCTTGTAATGCTGGGAGCCACAGCTCCTAGTCAGCCATGCAATCACAAAGGTAACCAACTGATATACTTATAACCATTCTCTACCCATACAACCATTCTGTTGTTCACTTTCAGTGCAGTATTCAGTAAATTACATGAGATATTCAATACTTTATTATAAAATAAGCTTTGTGTTTGATGATTTTTCCCAACTGTAGGCTAATGTAAGTGTTCTGAGCACATTTAAGGCAGGCTGTGTTAAGCTGTAGTGTTTGGTAGGTTAAGAGTATTAAATGCATTTTACACTTAGGATATTTTCAAATATGATGAATTTATCAGGATGTAACCGGTTGTAAGTCAAGGAAAATCTGTAAATGTAAATAGGCATGAGGGATCTTATTTGGGGATGAAAATGTTCTAAAATTGAGTTATGATGATTGCTGCATCACTCAGTAAATAAAAATTGTTGAAATGCACACTTGAAATGGATGAATTTTATCATATGTAAAATACACCTCAATAAAACTGTTTTAAAAAATATTCTGTGATCATCGATCTGAGTAGACTGGTGTTGGTTTAACAATTTGATTACTTTCCAAACACCTGCATTGCCAGAAATAATCTCTCTCTCTCTCTCAGACAGACAGACAGACACACACACACACAAACACGACCCAATTACTCAATTAGGACAAAAGAAAGAAACAGAACTAGAGTCCTATTTGGTTCTTTTCATTTTGAACTCTCTACATAGCCTCAAGGAAAGAGAAAAGATGCATCTAGAAGGAACTTACAGGAGGCATCATTCAAAACAAAAGGAGGAAGAACAAAGGAAACTATTATAGATTCAGGGGTGGGTATAGGAAAAGAGATATTGGGAGATACCATCACAGGCTACAGAGGAGTTTTTTGAGGGAACCATCACAGAATAAAGGAGGAGTAACTGGGAATTACTTGGCAGGTAAGAGGCCAGGACTTGTGGTGAGTCTGTCCTGCCTTTGTGTCAGAAAAGAACTTTTTGCCCAACCAGGCCTCCCATTCTTACTCGAAATTTTGAATGCTAGTACAGTGGGAGAGATTTAACCCTCTAATTTATGGATGGTGATTAAGGCACAGTAAGTGTTAGCACTTATCTGTTGGAGTCGATGTCAGTGTGTGCTTGTACCAGTCATAGGGCAGTGAAGTCCTACTCCTTACCCAAGAAGGACATGGGAAAATCAGAGCTCTGTAAATAGATGGATTAAAGCACAAACAAGTCATCAGACTATCAAATAGGGGATTATTAGGTGATTGTTAATAACCCTTTTATTAGGGACTAGGAACACTTGCTATTTCTGCTGGTATGATGATCTTTCACTTTATGTTCACAACATGATTGGCAAGTTTCTGTATGCCCAACAGTTAGTCCTTTAAGGCCTTAGAAACTGTGTGTGTGTGTGTGTGTGTGTGTGTGTGTGTGTGGTGGTTCAAATGCTGCCTGCCTGGAAAAAATGGATCCCCAGTGAGAGCAGCTGCCTAATCACATGATTATATGGCCCCAAACCTTTTTTCCTTGTGGTTTCTAGTGCCAGTAAATTCCCTTCCTTAACATCTCTTTCCTAAGGAATAGTGCAAAAGTGAAATAGAAGGGAAAGTAGTCAATATTTAGTGGTTATCTCTCATGTGTTTTCTCACTTTCATATTTTGTCTCATTCAATCCTCATGATGTCCCTAGGTGGTAGGTGCTCTTTATAACCTTCATTTTACAAAAGAAGATCACAGATTTAATGATTTTTCTATGGTTATACAGTAGTAAATGATGTGCTAGAATTCCAGTCTAAGTTTATCTGACTCTGAGGCACAGACACTTCCCACCATGCCTCAGCTGCCTCCCTAAGACAGACCTCAGGAAAGAGAATAGAATTTATCCCACTGGATCTCTCATAGTTCCCAGCTTGGGAGGCTACATCAGAGAGTCTCCCTAGGAGACTCTCTAAGTCTCTCTAAGTATCATATCACATAGTAGTGTCAAAGTATTATCAGCTCATGATATATTAATCATTCCCATGTAATCAGAAGGACCACATTGATCATGCTATCTCCTTGGACACAATGTTGTCATTGAAAGAGCATGCTGGAGATATGAGTTATTTATTTTATTTTATGTATTTATTTATTTATTTATTTATTTATGTATATATATTAACATCTTAATTGGGGTATAATTGCTTTACAATGGTGTGGTAGTTTCTGCTTTATAACAAAGTGAATCAGTTATACATATACATATGTTCCCATATCTCTTCCCTCTTGCGTCTCCCTCCCTCCCACCCTCCCTATCCCACCCCTCTAGGTGGTCGCAAAGCACCGAGCTGATCTCCCTGTGCTATGCGGCTGCTTCCCACTAGCTATCTACCTTACGTTTGGTAGTGTATATATGCCCGTGCCTCTCTCCCACTTTGTCACAGCTTACCCTTCCCGCTCCCCAGAGATATGAGTTCTTATTTCACCTTCATCATCCCCTAGATGGAGTATGAAAAGGGTAATTTCCTTGGCCTCAGTTTCCCCCATGGTACACTAAGGAGATTGAACTCAATGATCTCTAAGAGCCTTCCAACATTGATGTGCAATAAACTTACAAGACCTAGCTTTGCTATAGACTCTTCATAGCAGGAGATCTCAAAGGAGAGGAAGGACAGAGAATATAACCAGAAATGGTAACTAGAATATGACTGAGTAAATAACAGGGGCTTAATTTTTTAACCTATGGGCTTTATTGATGTTTTCTATTCCATTTTGGAATCATCTCCATTAAACGCGCCTCTAGGGATTATTTTCAGATCCTCCAGATGCATCTGAGAAAGTAAGCTTTCCATAAGTAAGAACGACAAAGAGACAGACCATGATACACTTTTCTTCTCATTTACATGCTCTATATAACACTAGATCTCTTGTTAAAGTAGTAAATCAGTAACAGTATTGAAAAATATTATATTATATTAAACAACACATATGGGTAAAGATTAAGACACCTGTGGTTGGTTAGAGACCCTTTCTCCAAGAAGCCTTACTTGTTGACAATCACTGATTAATCTTTTCTTCATTCTACCTTCCCAATGTCTTGTATGGGATGAGTTTCTTCTTAACATTAGTTGAACCTTCTTACTCTAGTCCAACACCCCTACAGCAGTGATTCTTAACCTTGGCTTTATACTGGAATCACTTGGGGAGATTTAAAAATGCTGATGCATAGACCTCAGACCTAGAGATTTTAAGTTAATCATTCTGAAATACAGCCTGAGTATTAGAAGAAAAAAAAACAAAACAAAACACGTCCCCAGGTGATACTAATGAGTAGCCAGGGTTGAGAACTTCTTCCCTATAGAAACATTCTCCTACTCATGGCTTTCCTTATCATGGCCACAGGTAATCTATTTACTCTGTTAAAAGGCCCTTTTAAAACTTCCATCAACTGTTTGTTTCCTGCCTCTCCATACATCTCTTAAACTTAACTCTTTTCCCTTTGAGGTTTAAACTAGTATTCTTCCTAATCTATATTAACTAATCCCTTAAAAATCATCCCAATTACAGGATCAAGTGTAAACTTATGCTCAAATACAGATGGTTTCTAATATGTCAGCTTCCTGGGCAGAATCTTCAGGCTGTGAAAGCAAGCAACATCCAAAGCTCACTTTAAAAAAGGGTTTCAGGTTCCAGACCACAGAGGAAGAGATGCATTTCTCTACCACCACCCCCTCCTAAGCACAGCTAAAATCCCTGGACATTATATTTAAAACAAATATGACTATAAAACTCTTAGAGAGAAACATAGGCAGGACACTCTATGACATAAATCACAGCAAGATCCTTTTGACCCACCTCCTAGAGTAATTGAAATAAAAACAAAAATAAAAAAATGGGACCTAATGAAACTTCAAAGCTTTTGCACAGCAAAGAAAACCATAAACAAGATGAAAAGACAACCCTCAGAATGGGAGAAAATATTTGCAAACGAAGCAATGGACAAAGGATTAATTTCCAAAATATACAAGCAGCTCATGCAGCTCAATATCAAAACAACAAACAACCCAATGCAAAAATGGGCAGAAAACCTAAATAAGCATTTCTCCAAAGAAGACATACAGATGGCCAACAAACACATGAAAAGATGCTCAACATCTCTAATCATTAGAGAAATGCAAATCAAAACCACAATGAGGTATCACCTCACACCAGTCAGAATGGCCGTCATCAAAAATTCTACAAACAATAAATGTTACAAGGGAACCCTCTTGCACTGTTGGTGGGAAAGTAAATTGATACAGCCACTATGGAGAACAATATGGAGGTTCCTTAAAAAACTAAAAATAGAACTACCATATGACTCAACATAGGGAGGGTGGGAGGGAGGCACAAGAGGGAAGGGATATGCAGATATATGTATACATATAGCTAATTCACTTTGTTATGCAGCAGAAACTAACACAACATTGTAAAGCAATTATACTCCAATAAAGTTAAAAAAAATACATGTACCTCAGTGTTCATTGCAGCACTAATTACAATAGCAAGGACATGGAAGCAACCTAAATGTCCATCAACAGATGAATGGATAAAGAAGATGTGGCACATGTATACAATAGAATATCACTCAGCCATAAAAAGGAGCAAAATTGAGTTATTTGTAGTGAGGTGGATGAACCTAGAGTCTGTCATACAGAGTGAGGTAGATCAGAAAGAGAAAAACAAATACCATATGCTAACACATATATATGGAATCTAGAAAAATGGTACTGATGAACCTTGTGGCAAGACAAGAATAAAGACACAGACATAGAGAATGTACTTGAGGACATGGGGGAGAAGGGGAGGTTGGGAAGAAGTGAGACTAACATTGACATATATACACTACCAAATGTAGAATAGATAGCTAGTGGGAAGCTTCTGCATAGAACAGGGAGATCAGCCTGATGCTTTGTGACGACCTAGAGGGGTGGGATGGGGGGGTGCTAGGGAGGCTCAAGAGGGAGGGAATGTGGGGATATATGTATACATATAGCTGATTCACTTTGTTGTACAGCAGAAACTAACACAACATTGTAAAGCAATTATACTCCAATAAAGATGTAAAAATAAAAATTGATAAATAAAATAAAATAAAATAATAAAATAAAACAAATATGAGAAAGCCCTGAAAAGTGGAGAGAAGTCAAACCATCTAGAGGCTATGGAACCTGATGAGTGATACAGCAGTGAGTTCTCTGGGTTTTCTTTTTGTTGCATACATCTCAGACTGGGTGGAAGAAAATCCAGTGACACAGAAATGCCAATGAGCAATAAATGCCAATAAATCCCCCAAGGAAACCCTACTCTTTCCAGCTAAAAGACAAAGAGGCAAGATAGAAACCTTCTAGCTAATAACTGCCCTAAATTGTGGAAATAACTGTGACCCCATCACCATCTTTGTCAATAAAAGCAGTGCGGAGAACCAAGATTTCGACGCTTTCCCTGCTCTAATGAAGTATTCCTTCCCTTCTTGCCAGGGTGGTATCAGAGAAGACAAAATGAGGACTGGGAACTTTACTGTCTTGTGGTAACAAGCATCCCTCCATAGTATCAGTCGAGGCCTAGTGTGGGGGGGTGGAATTCCTCCCCTCCCCAATGATAACAAGGCATTCTTCCCATTCCCCACCAGTGTCAGTGAAGGATGAGTGGGAATCCAGAATATTCACTACCATCCAGAAGTAACAAAGCATCTCCCCACCCAGAGATGTCAGTGGAGGCCACATGGGGAGCAATAAAATGGTGCCACTCCTCCTCCTAGCCAGGATGGTACCATCAGACCCCCAGTGAAAATCTGAAACTCCCACCTTTTCCCAGCAGTAAGGAGTCACCCCTTTACTCTAGGGTGTCAAGGAAAGCTAGTGGGAAACCTGAATTTCTACTCCCCACCTGTCAGTAATGAAAGAGTGACTCTCCTTCTCCCACTGGTGTGATGTCAGAGGAGGCCTGCTAAACAGAATATATTGAAAATACCCAAGGTCTTATAATATAATACACAAAATGCCCATATAAAATAAAACATCATGTTCATAAGAAGAACCAAGAAAATTGCAAATGAAAAAAGACAACAGATATCAATGAAATGACATAGATATTATTATCTCACAAAGATTTTGAAGCAGCCATCATAAAAATTGTTCAGTGAGCAATTATGAATTTGCTTGAAGCAAATGGAAAAAACAAAACAAAACAAAACAAAAACAGTCTCAGCAAAGAAATAGAAGGACCAAGTAACTTTTAGAACTGAAAGATGCAATATTTGTAATAACTCAAAGATGCAATACTTGTAATAACTCAATGGATGGACTCAAGAGCACAGTGAGGAAGAGAGAAAAGATCACTGAACTTGAGTATACAATAATACTAATTATCCAATTAGAACAACAGAGAAAACTAAACTGAAAAAAAAAAAGTAACCAAGATACTGGCAATGAATAACTGGAATTTGAAAATTTTTCACAAATTTTTATTTACACTAGCACCTCCCCCAAAGGAAATACTTAGGTATAAGTCTAACACAATATGTACAAGATCTTTATAAGGAAAACTACAAAACTCTGATGAAAAATAAAAAAAAAAACTAAGTAAATGGAGAGATATTCCATGTTTATGGATAGGGAGGCTCAATATTGTCAAAATGTCAGTTCTTCCTAATTTGATTTATTGATTCAATGCAATCCCAATCAAAATCCCAGTAAGTTATGTGGTGGATATTGACAAGCTGATTCTAAAGTTTATACAAAGAGGCAAAAGACCCAGAATAGTGAACACAATATTGAAAGACAAGAACAAAGTTAGAGGACTGATATTACTGTTATCAAACTCAGGTTTGGCTGCTTGCTACTTGAAACCCAACACTCGAAAGACAAACGTTGGTAGGAAAGGAAAGATTTCTTTATTCAGTAGGCCGGCAACCTAGTGAGAAGGTGGACTCACATCCAAAAGCCAACTTCACACTATCAATCAGGGAGAAAGAGCTTTTAAAGGGGAGTTTCAGGAATGTATAGGTGGAAGAAGGGTGCTAGGTGCAGAACAGCACAGTCAGCTCCAACAATCATCTTGAAATTGCTCATGCAGTGGTCTGATCAGCATCATCTTGATTGTTTTAAGTACAGTTACTCTTCAGTTCCAGGGTTGGTTTGTTCCCATTTCCTTGAGGCCAGTTCTAGAAATTGTGCAAGATGAAGAAGCTTATATTATGGCTACGGGCTGGACATAGTGTAGTTAACTTTTTCCACCTGGTGGGGGTTTTCAGTACCTGTAAAACAATCCAAAGGAGATGGCTCAGAATATTATCTATAGCCCTTGAGGAGGAACTCAATGGCCTTGATTTTGTTTAATGACTAAGCTATTATTATTTTGTCCTGCTTGACTGCTTTTCTTTTCTCCTGCATTTTTCTACTTCTATGATTAAATTTATTCTTTGCCTAAAGTTTTTCTACAGACAAGAGGCAGTCAGAAGATTTGGGTGGTGGGAGGTCTGTCCTGGGAAGGCCCCATAGGGTCCTGCTCCATTACACTGCTTGAATTCAACACTTACTATAAATCTACAGTAATCAAGACAGTGTGTCTAGAGGAGGCTGTGGGCTCAGGAAGTCTTTAGGTAGCCTGCCAGTGGATGAGTAGAACACTGTGCTTGCCCTGTTGTTTGTTTGGGCTGATTCAACCAGCACTGGAGCCTACAGACTGTTGGGTGGGGCCAGGTCTTGGTGCCAAAATGGTGGCTTCCTGGAGAGTTCACACTAATGAATATTCCCCAGTACCTCTGCCACCAGTGTCCTTTTCCACACAGTGATCCACAGCCACCCACTTCCTCCTCAGGAGACCCTCCAAGCCCAGCAGTTAGGTCTTGCCCAGGCCTCTATGAAGTCACTGCCTTTGCCCTGGGTTCCAGTATGCAAGAGACCTTGTGTACACCCTCTAAGAGAGGAGTCTCTGTTTTCCCTCATTTTGTGGAGCTTGTGCAGTCAAGCCCTGCTGACTTTCAAAGCCAAATTATCTGGGGGTTCCTCCTTCCGATGCTGGACTCTTAGGCTGGGCAGCCTGGAGTGGGGCTCAGAGTTCTCACTCCCATGGGAGAACTTCTGCAATATAATTATTCTCGTTTGTAGGTCCAGGTGGTATGGGATTTGATTATATGGCAAGTGCATACCTCCTACCGTCTCTTGGTTCCTTCTTTATGTCTTTGGATATAGAATATATTTTTTGCTATATTACAGTCTTTTTTACTGATAGTTTTCCAGCAATTAGTTGTGATTTTGTTGTGCTGGTGAGAGGAGGTAAGCTCAAGGTCCTCCTACTCTGCCATATTATCTCCCTTCCTCAAAACTAATTTCTTTTAAATGTGGCTAGACTGAGAGCATAAGGAGAGAAGTCAAGAGTCAGATTTTACATACCAAGGTCAGTTAAGTAAAAATATGTTCCAGTCATTAACATATAAAAGCTTAATTTTTAGCATATTTGAACAGAAGGAGATTACTTTCTGAAACACCCAAAGAGAGAGAGCTCATGCATCCAACCAAATTGACATACATGTTATTATTATTAGCCCCACTTGATTTCTGGAGGCTTTTCATCAGTGTGAATGCTTGTTATAAGTGCTTTAATTCTTTTGGTACCGTTCTCAGAAGAGTCTCCTAAGTGGACTAAAATTGAATTTATCCATGTGAAATTGATGAATGGCTCCTACTTTCTTTTTTTTTTTTTCTATTTTTCATTGAGGTAAAATTGGTATATAACATTATATTAGTTTCAGGTGTACAACATGATAATTTGATATTTGTATACACTACAACGTGATCACCACAATGTTTAGTCAGCATACATCCACAATGTACAATTAACTTCCTTCATCCAATTCTCCCATCACCATTTTGTTATTTGTAGATGAGTTTTGTTTTGTTTTCTTTCAGATTCCATATATAAGTGAAATTACACAGTATTTGTCTTTCTCTGTCTGACTTATTTCACTTAGTATAATACCCTCATGTTCTACCCATGTTGCCATAAATGGCAAGATTTCTTTCTTTGTTATGACTGAGTAGTATTCTATTGTATTTATACCACATTTTCTTTATCCATTCATCCATCAATGACACTTAGGTTGTTTTCATATCTTGGCTATTGTAAATAATGCTGCAATTAACATAGGGGTACATATATCTTTTTGAATTAGTGTTTTTATATTCTTCAGATAAATACTTAGAAGTGGAATGGCTGAATCATATGGTAGTTCTATTTTTAATTTTTTGAGGAACCTCTATACTGCTTTCCATAGTGGCTGTACAAATTAAATTCACACCAACAGCATACAAGTGTTCCCCTTTTCCCACATCCTCTCTAATCTTGTTATTTCTTGTCTTTTAGATAATAACCATTCCAACAGGTGTGAAATGATACCTCATTTTGATTTTGATGTGCATTTCCCTGATAATTAGTGACACGAAGCATCTTTTTCTGTGTCTATTGACCAGCTGTATGTCTTCTTTGGAAAATGCCTATTTAGATACTCTAGAAGGGCTACTACTTTTAAACTATTCCCAAATCTATTCATCCAAAGGAGCCATATGAGGAATCAGTTGGACTTTGCAGAAGTACCTACAAAACCTGGCTCAAAATAACATGACTCATCTCAAGACATAGCTAAAGGATTAATGGCCCTTATGTCAGTGGCACCACCCCTCCTCAACCAAGCTTTTCCTCCATATTCAACGGCCTTAGCGCCTCTGTAAAACACTACTTAACCCTAACACTGTACTCCCATTGGTAGTCCAAATTCATGCTTTTATCTTTTGTAGAAAAGTGGAAGGGGCAGAGAGAAAAGTCAGTGACCTGCCTGGCTGTTACTATTGAATCTCTTCATTCTCCCACTTAAACTCATTGTCAATATCCAAGTAATCCAGGAAGAAGTATGTGAAAGGTGGGGTAGGGTAGGGTCTGGTGGCTGGCCATGCCTTTCCTAGGCTTCTTTCCTTTACTTGGAGAGTAGACCTATAGTTTTGAACCATTGGTAGGTTACTAAATCAATTTACTGGATGGAAACCTGTACTGAAAACATGAAACATTTATTGTGGTGATCATTTCATAATGTATGCAAATGTCAAATCATTATGTGGTACACCTGAAACAAGCATAATATTGTACATCAACTGTAGAAAAGGAATGTTGCCTGCCATTCCAGTAAACAATGAATGTTGCCCACCATCAAGTCATCAGCCACTGCAGCCACCCCCTTGATTGTGCACTCTGAGAGGGATTCGGGATGGAGCAAAACAGGAAAGATTTTGTGCTCTAGATATTGGCCCTAGATAGTTAAGATGCACGTCTAAGGAATAATTTCAATGAGCTCAGACTCTTGCATCTTCCCATACGTAGAAAAACACTAAAATCTTTAATTTGAGATTGTCTGGTTATTGTGATTAGCAATAATCTTTTGATGTTCCATTACATTCTTTTTTCAGCAAAAATTCCTATATACCCTGGCTCCTCCCTTACCTCTTTGGAGCAATTCCTCAGAGCTATCTGAGAGGCGGTCTCTCAGGCTATAGTCTTCAATAAGTTCCCAAAATAAAACTTAACTTGCAACTTTTAGGTTGTGCATTTTTCTTCAGTTGACAAACTGTAGTTCAGTTAAATAAATAAATGAAAATCAATTTAGCTAATAAATGTAAAGACAAAAAGAACACAAAACAGAATAAAATATCAGAATACTTCATTTCTAATGAAGCTAAATAAGGAAAGGTAGTAAAATATAGTAGCACAGCCTCTGAAGATGCACTAATTGGTAGTCAATCCCAGTTCTGGCAATTACTTATTACTTGACTTGACTTGTCTGTGATTCAATTTCTCCTGCTGCAAAAGGGAATAGTTATTGCCATTACATCATATTTGTAATTACTAATTATTTTTACATAGTTAGATATATAATTTAAATTATATATATATACATATATATAATTTCATAGTTTCAACTGCATAGTGGTCATTGTGTGAATTAAGGAATTGAGTTACCATATTTAAGGTACTCGGAACAGTACTGAGCACAAGATAAACATAGATAATAGATGTTTCTCATGAAACTTTGGCTTCAGACATGTTTTTAAGTGTGAATACTGGTCTAAATAATCTAAAATGTACTACGTACTATGGCTAGAGATTGAAAAACTCAGTTCCTGTTTCAGGAACTGTGACATTGCCATACAGATATTACCTGCTACTCCTCTGGTCCTCTAGCTACAGTGTTAGCATAAACTTGTTAATGAGTTAATGAAATTTAATTAAAATGGCATCACCACTCAATCATAGCTTGAGTGAAATGAAAGTTGACTGGACATCAGGGATGGGGGTGCAGTCCAAGGCCATGTATAAAAAGCTATAGTCAGAATTAATACTTCTCTCCTGGCCCCATGGACTCTCCTTCCCATCCCCCATCTGCATCCCCCTGCTTTCTAATTGACAAAAGAATAGGACTAAATGATTCTGGGCAGATAACTTCCCTCTTCACTTCAGTTTCCACACCTTTATATTAATGGTTGGTTGAAGATGTCAAAGAAATACACACAATGTGAAAGTTGTGAGTTGAGTTTTATTCAGAGATCTTACTGAGGACTATAGACTGGGAAACTATAGCCCTCAGTAACTCTGAGGGGACTGCTCTGAATTGGTAGGGGAGGAGCCAGTGTATATTATGAATGTTTTGGCTGGGAAATACATGTAGTCAAGCATATATCTTGGTACAAGATTACTGTTAATCACAAAGAACCGATCTCTCAGGTTAATAATTTTAGTACTTTTCTATGTATGGGAGTATTCAAGAATCTTGGGTCATTGAAATTCTTCCTTAAACATGAACCTTAACTATCTAGGGACCCATATATCCAAAGCAAAGAATGCTTCATCCTGTTTTTCCCATCCTGAATTCCCCTAAGTGTGCACTGTCAGTGGATGACTGCAGAGGGATGAGACTTAACCCTTTGTATAATGGGATGATGATTGATACTCTTTGTTCTCTTTGTTTACAGGGGACAGGACTGTATGATTTTGAGGGGCCCTTCCACCTTCAGATCTACATTTTAACACTAAGCACATTCAGAATGAGCTCAGGGTAGGGACAAAAGTTGCCCTTAAGCATTTGGGTAGACATTAAAGTGGAAGTACATAGGGAGGGATATTTTTATAATAAAGTATATTGGGGTGACTTTTTGCCCAATCTGAGCCCTAGCATCCCCTTGAAGACCAGAGACAGTTCTGGAACAAATCACTGGTCACTGACCTCCTAGACCTGAAATCAGATATGGGTATTAGTGAATCCAAAGACTGGATCTCATCTTCCCAGTTGCTTTGAGCTCTCCAAACAAAACATCATACACATGGAACAAGCAGGTAAGATTCTACCTTGTGCCCAACTTCATGCAAGGCCCAGCTCAAGGAAGGAGACAGGCAAGGCATGAGCACCAGTGTGACTCTGCAAGCTCAACTTCCCTCAGTGCAGTGAGCCTTTTTAAAACTGGAACATGTCCAAATCCCTAGGTTCAATTTGGATTCACCAAAGACACAACGTATCCCACCACACAAACCCAGTGGCTCACCATAACTGTCTTAGAGCAAATATGGCCCATCTGATGTGCAAAAGTAGTCACCAAGAGAGCAGGGCTCTAGAGTGCTGATGTGTGGGTGACAGGTATTCTGTGTCTTCACACTACCCTGAATTAGTAAAAAGAAAACTATTTCCAGGAGTGTTCCACTGAATCTATCACTGTCCTCATTGGCTGTCCTAGCAGGAAAGAATCTGTAACACTAGTTATGTTTAGTCTCAGCCTCTTTGCTTTTGGGAAGAGAAAACTGAAGCCCCAGAGAGGATGAACAAGGATTTGCCCAAGGTCACATAGCAAGTGAATGCCAGAGCCTAAAATAAGACCTTGGTCTCCTTCCTTCCAGGCTTATATTCTTGGCATGAGTCTCTGGTTTGGAGTTAGAAGTTGTATTAGTTTTCCTATGGCTGTTGCAACAAATTGCCGCAAACTTAGTGATCTAAACAACACAAACTTACTATCTTAAAGTTTTAGAGATTAGAAGTCCAAAACGAGTCTTATGGGGTTAAAATTAACGTGTTGGCAGCAGGGTCGGTTCCCTCTGGAGGCTCCAGTGGAAAGTTTGCTCCTTGCCTTTTCCAGTTTTTAGAAGCTGCCTGTATTATTTGGCTTATGACTGCATAATTCCAACCTCTCCTTCTGCTGTCACATCTCTCCTCTCTGATATTCCTGTCTCTCTTTTTCTCTTACAAGGACCCTTGTGATTACATTGGACCCACTTAAAATAGTCTAGGATAATCTCCCTATCTCAAGATCCTTAATTTAATCACATCTGCAAAATCCTTTTGGCCATGTAAGGTAACATATTCACAGGTTCTAGGAATTAGGATATGGGCATCTTTCAGAGAGTTTATTCTTACTGCCACAGGAATTTTCTCCTCAGACAAATGAAAGGAATGAATGAGCTATCTTTTTAGTTCTTGCTAGTAGTATGATAGGAGGCAAAATATAACTCAAACACAGTAAAAGTTCCATTATAAAATGCCTGACTATCCCATAGATTAGTTGTCTTATGAGTCAGCCTATGTCCTGTGCAGAAAGTGAGGAGCAATGCATTCACTCTCTGTATTGTGGAAATTATTCTCCTTGGGGAAATCTGGAGACTTCAAGATTGCATTATTCTTTCACAGAAATAAAAATTTTTAAATGAAATAAAACTGTCTCAGCAAGTTATCTATTTGCTCAATCCACAAATTTTCAAAAGTTCTCACCAAGAGCTATTTCTCTTCTCTGTCACCTCTCTCTTAAGTCTTCTATATTCAAATCTCTCATCTATCTCCCACAGGCTGCTGTCTTCTCCCTATTTTCCTTTCCTTGCTATCTCTACCACCTACTTTTTAATATACTATATACTGAGCTAGGCTATTTCAGCTTGGGGAATAAGAAAACAAAGTTTTTGGCCTAAGAGCAGCTTTCACCTGTAGTCAGAGAGGCATGTGGCTCAAGGAAGCAAGCTTTTCCTACTCCCAGTTTCTTTCCCTCTTCAAGAGAGTATCTACCCATTTCTTCTGGTCTTTCTCTTTCAAGCTCCTCTTCAGGAAAGCTAGGCCATCAGTCATTTAATCCTCAGTCTAAATGAGTTTCCCTGACTTGGTTCTCTAATTAAAACATATTTTAAAGACTTTGTGTTAATTCTGTGGTCCTCAGCTAACATTTTTCTCTAACTAGGGAATGCAAATTATTGTCCCTTCCCTCCCCATGCTCTTTCTTGTAATAAAGTATCTCTCTCTGCTTGCCAGATATTAACATATGCTAGGGGTGCTATGTAGGAAATTTTCACACAGCCCCTTAAATATTATGGGAAGCTGAAAATAAATAGTTTTGTTTCAGCTTATCATGCATTAGCTTGCCAGTGAGCTGCCACCAGCTGAGAGAAGTTTATGGATGAGATATTCTCTCCACTACTAAGTATTCTCCAGGGCATACAGATCAAGTTTCCTCAACCTCTCCTATCTTGGGAGTGGGGAGCAGGACTGTGGGATATAGGTTGGGGTGGGAGAGAGAAGCTGTTCTTATCTCTGACTTCTCCAGTGCTGCTATTAATCAGATCCATTTCTATTTAGAACCCCCTTTTCCCCACCCATTCTTATACCCAGGGGAGAAAACTTTGTTACTCTCATTTTCTCCAGTATCTGGATGAGCTAACAGAGGAGGCAGGATACAGGAAGGGATTTGGGTGCAATGTATGAGAAAGCTATCCACAGTAAACCACTAACACAATTATTAAAAGGTCACTTCCCACTATGTAGGACTTCTTGATAAATATACATTCATCTACCAGGGACTAGGACCCTTGAAATATCTGATATTTATAGAGTAAATTAGTTTCTCTGAATCTTCCCTCTTTTCCTTGAGGGCTCTAATGTTTGGCATTAGGAGAGCACACAAAATAGATGTGGTAATCAGGGGCTATATTTAAAATATTTAACTACAGGGTCCAGCACAAACTGACCTATCACAATAGATACAAACACTCTTTCCTCTATTGAATTACATTGGCACATTGTCAAAAATCAATTGATGGATTTCCTCTTCCCTTTTCCAAGCTGCCCCAGCATCCTGCCAACCCTACGTCTTTTAGTAGTGCTTCTGAACGCTTGAGAGGAAGACTCCAGGAATCTGTCCAGAGGAGAACACCCTGCATGTCTCAAGCTGTTGCAATGTTACACCGGTGTCTGCCACCATAAGCTCACGCCACATTCCAAACCCCTCCCTTGCCCTGGCCTGAGTGAGCCAGAGCCCCCTAGTCAGCCACTCCTTTAACCCCCTCCTGTCTGGGGGAAGAACAGATGCCAGAGGGCAACCTACATGCAGAGGCAGGACCAAATTCAAAGTTGAACACCAAGAACTGTATGAACAAAGAAGAGAAAGGGAAATTCTCCATGTAGCCTCAGGAACAGAATATTAAATCTCCACAAACAACTTGATGTACACTGCATCTATGGAATACATGAATAGACAACAAATCATCACAAAATTGACGTGGTAGACTTAGGAGCAAAGGTAGACTTGGGGTTTCCTGTATGCAACTGACTACTTTCTGGTTTATATGTTTATCTTAGTTTAATTTTTAGTGCTTCTTATCATTGGACAATGTGTTAATTGGTTTGGCTTTTCTCTTCATTTTTTATATTGTTATTACCTTTTTAATTTTTATTTTAATTATATTTTTTAATTTTTTAATTTTAATAACTTTCTTTTCTTTTCTTTCTTTCTTTTTTTTTCCATTTCTACCGACCCTTGTGGCTGACAGGGTTTTCGTGCTCCAGCTGGGTGCCAGGCTTGAGCCTCTGAGGTGGGAGAGCCGAGTTCAGGATATTAGACCACCAGAGATTTCCCAACCCCACATCATATCAATCAGCAAGAGCTCTCTCAGAGATCTCTGTCTCAACACTAAGACTGAGGTCTACTCAAAGACCAGCAACCTCCAGTGCTGGACACGCCATGCCAAACAACTAGCAAGAGAGGAACACAACCCCACCCATTAGCAGAGAGGCTGCCTAAAGTCATAATAACTTCACAGACACCCCAAAACACACCACCAGACTTGGTCCTGCCCACAAGAAACACAGGATCCAGCCTCATCCAACAGAACACAGGCACCAGTCACCTCCACCAGGAAGCCTACACAACCCACTGAACCAACATTACCCACTGGGAGCAGACAAAGAAAAAGAAAAAGAAAAAAACAGGAACTACAAACCTGCAGCTTGCGAAAAGGAGACCCCAAACACAGTAAGTTAAGCAATATGAGAATACAGAGAAATATGCAGCAGGTGACAGAGCAAGGTAAAAACCCAATAGACCAAACAAATGAAGAGGAAATAGGTAGTCTACCTGAAACATAATTCAGAGTAATAAGAGTAAATATGATGCAAATCTTGGAAATAGAATGGAGACAACACGAGAAATGTTTAACAAGGACCTAGAAGAAATAAGGAGCAAATAAACAATGATGAACAACACAATAAATGAATTTTAAAATTCTCTAGAAGGAATCATTAGCAGAATAATGGAGGCAGAAGAACAGATAAGTGACCTGGAAGATAAAATATTGGAAATAAGAACCACAGAGCAGAATAAAGAAAAAAGAACAAAAAGAATTGAGGACACTCTCAGAGACCTCTGGGACAACACTGAATGCACCAACGTTCGACTTATAGGGGTCCCAGAAGAAGAAGAGAAAAGGAAAGGGACTGAGAATATATTTGAAGAGATTATAGATGAAAACTTCCCTAATGGGAAAGGAAATGATTTCAAGTCCAGGAAGCACAGAGAGTCCCATACAGGATAAATCCAAGGAGAAACACTCCAAGACACATATTAATCAAACTATCAAAAAATAAATACAAACAAAAAATATTAAAAGCAGCAAGGGAAAAGCAACACATAACATACAAGGGAATCCCCATAAGGTTAGCAGCTGACCTTTCAGCAGAAACTCTGCAAGCTAGAAGGAACTGGCAGGGCATATTTAAAGGGATGAAAGGGAAAAACCTACAACCAAGATTAGTCTACCCAGCAAGGATCTCATTCAGATTCAAAAGAGAATTTAAAACTTTTACAGACAAGCAAAAGCTAAGAGAATTCAGCACCACCAAAGCAGCTTTACAACAAATGCTAAAGGAATTACTCTAGGCAGGAAACACAAGAAAAGGAAAAAACCTACAATAACAAACCCAAAACAATTAAGAAAATGAAAGTAGGAACTTACATATCAATAATTACCTTAAATGTAAATAGATTAAATACTCCAAAAAAAAGACATAGACTGGCTGAGTGGATACAAAAACAAGACCTGTATATATGCTGCCTACAAGAGACCCACTTCAGACCTATAGACACATAGAGACTGAAAGTGAGGGGATGGAAAAAGATATTCCATGCAAATGGAAATCAAAAGAAAGCTGGAGTAGCAATTCTCATATCAGACAAAATAGACTTTTAAACAAAAACTATTACAAGAGACAAAGAAGGACACTACATAATGATCAAGGGATCAATCCAAGAAAATATAACAATTGTAAATATTTATGCATTCAACATAGGAGGACCTCAATACATAAGGCAAATGCTAACAGCCATAAAAGGGGAAATTGACATTAACATGATCAGGGTAGGGGACTTAAACACCCCACTTTCAGCAAAGGACATATCATCCAAAATAAAAGTAAATAAAAAACAAAAGCTTTAAATGACACATTAAACAAGATGGACTTAATTTATATTTACAGGACCATGCATCCAAAAACATCAGAATACACTTTCTTCTTACCTGCTCATGGAACATTCTCCAGGATAGATAATATTTTGGGTAACAAATCAAGCCTTGGTTAATTTAAGCAAGTTGAAATTGTATCAGGTATCTTTTCCAACAACAGTGCTATGAGACTAGATATCAATTACAGGAAAAAAATGTAAAAAATACAAACATAAGGAGGTTAAACAATATACTGCATAATAACCAAGAGATCACTGAAGAAATCAAAGAGGAAATCAAAAAATATCTAGAAACAAATTACAAAGAAAACACAATGATCCAAAACCGTTGGGATGCAGCCAAAGCCGTTCTAAGAGGGAAGTATACAGCAATACAATCCTACCTCAAGAAACAAGAAACATCTCAACTAACAACCTAACCTTACACCTAAAGCAATTAGGGAAAGAAGAACAAAAAAATCCCAAAGTTAGCTGAAGGAAAGAAATCATAAAGATCAGATCAGAAATAAATGAAAAAGGAATGAAGGAAACAATAGGAAAGATCAATAAAACGAAAAGATGGTTCTTTGAAAAGATAAACAAAACTGATAAGTCAGACTCATCAAGAAAAAAAGGTAGAAGACTCAAATCAATAGAATTAGAAATGAAAAAGGAGAAGTAACAACTGGCACTGCAGAAATACAAAGGATCATGACAGATTACTACAAGCAACTATATGCCCATAAAATGGACAACCTGGAAGAAATGGATAAATTCTTAGAAATGCACAACATGCTGAGACTGAACCAGGAAGAAATAGAAAATATGAACAGACCAATCACAAGCACTGAAATTGAAACTGTGATTAAAAATCTTCCAACAAACAAAAGCCAGGGACAGGATGAATTCACAGGCAATTCTATCAAATATTTAGAGAAGAGTTAACACCTATCCTTCTCAAACTCTTCCAAGATATAGCAGAGGGAGGAACACTCCCAAACTCATTCTAAGAGGTCACCATCACCCTGATACCGAAACAAGAAAAAGATGTCACAAAGAAAGAAAACTACAGGCCAATATCACTGATGAACATAGATGAAAATATCCTCACCTAAACACTAGCAAACAGAATCCAACAGCACATTGAAAGGATCATACACCATGATCAAGTGGGGTTATACAAGGAATGCAAGGATTCTTCAATATACGCAAATCAATAAAAGTGATTCCCCATATAAAAAATTGAAGGATAAAAAATAAATGATAATCTTAGATTCATATAAAGCTTTCAACAAAATTCAAGACCGATTTATGATAGAAACTCTCCAGAAAGTAGGCATAGAGGGAACTTATCTCAACATAATAAAGACCATATATGACAAACTCACAGCCAACGTCATTCTCAATGGTGAAAAACTGAAACAATTTCCACTAATTTCAGGAATAAGACAAGGTGGCCCACTCTCACCGCTATTATTCAACATAGTTTTGGAAGTTTTAGCTACAGCATTCAGAGACAAAAAAGAAATAAAAGGAATCCAAATCGGGAGAGAAGAAGTAAAGCTGTCACTCTTTGCAGTTGACATGGTACTATACATAGAGAATCCTAAAGACTCTACCAGAAACCCAATAGTGTTAATCTATTAATTTGGTAAAGTAGCAGGATACAAAATTAATGCACATAAATCTCTTGCATTCCTATACAAAAATGATGAGAAATCTGAAAGAGAAATTAAGGAACCACTCCCTTTTTAGCACTGCAAAAAAACGAATAAAATACCTAGGAGTAAACCTACCTAAAGAGCCAGAAGACCTGTATGCAGAAAACTATAAGACACTGATGAAAGAAATTACAGATGATACAAACAAATGGAGAAATATACCATGTTCTTGAATGGGAAGAATGAACATTGTGAAAATGACTCTACTACCCAAAGCAATCTACAGATTCAATGTAATCCCTATTAAACTACCAATGGCATTTTTCACAGAAGTAGAAGTAAAAATTTCACAATTTGTATGGAAACACAAAAGACCCTGAATAAACAAAGCAATCTTGTGAAAGTAAAACAGAGCTAGATGAATCAGGCTCCTGGACTTCAGACTATACTACAAAGCTACAGTCATGAAAAGAGTATGGTACTGCCACAAAAACAGAAATATACATCAATGGAACTGGATAGAAAGCCCAGAGATAGACCCACACACATACGGTCACCTTGTCTTTGATAAAGAAGGCACGGACATACAATGGATAAAAGACAGCCTCTTCAATAAGTGGTGCTGTGGGCTTCCCTGGTGGCACAGTGGTTGAGAATCTGTCTGCCAATGCAGGGGACACAGGTTTGAGCCCTGGTCTGGGAAGATCCCACATGCCATGGAGCAACTGGGCCTGTGAGCCACAACTACTGAGCCTACGCGTCTGGAGCCTGTGCTCCGCAACAAGAGAGGCCACGACAGTGAGAGGCCCGCACACCACAATGAAGAGTGGGCCCCGCTCGCCACAACTAGAGAAAGCCCTCGCACAGAAATGAAGACCCAACACAGCCAAAAAATATATAAATTAATTATTTTTAAAAAAAGTGTTGCTGAGAAAACTGGACAGCTACGTGTAAAAGAATGAAATTAGAACACTCCCTAACACCATACACAAAAATAAACTCAAAATGGATTAAAGACCTAAATGTAAGGCCAGACAGTATAAAACTCTTAGAGGAAAACATTGGCAGAACACTCTATGACATAAATCAGAGCAAGATCCTTTTTGACCCGGCTCCTAGAGAAATCAAAATAAATACAAAAATAAACAAATGGGACCTACTGAAACTTAAAAGCTTTTGTGCAGCAAAGGAAACCACAAATTAGACGAAAAGACAACCTTCAGAATGGGAGAAAATATTTACAAATGAAGCAACTGAAAAAGTATTAATCTCCAAAATATAAAAGCAGCTCATGCAACTCAGTATCAAGAAAACAAACAACCCAATCCAAAACTGGACAGAAGACCTATTAAATAGACATTTCTCCAAAGAATATATACAGATTGCCAACAAACACATGAAAGGGTGCTCAACATCGCTAATCATTAGAGAAATGCAAATCATAACTACAATGAGGTATCATGTCACACTGGTCAGAATGGCCATCCTCCAAAAACCTACAAACTATAAATGCTGGAGAGGTTGTGGAGAAAAGGGAATCCTCTTGCACTGTTGGTGGGAATGTAAATTGATACAGCCACTATGGAGAACAGTATGGAGGTTCCTTAAAACACTAAAAATAGAACTACCATATGACCCAGCAATCCCACTACTGGGCATATACCCTGAGAAAACCATAATTCAAAAAGAGTCATGTACCGTAATGTTCATTGCAGCACTATTTACAATAGCCAGGACATGGAAGCAACCTAAGTCTCTATTGAGAGATAAATGGATAAAGAAGATGTGGCACATATATACAATGGAATATTACTCCACCATAAATGGAATCGAAATTGAGTTATTTGTATTGAGGTGGATGGAACAAAGTCTGTCATACTGAGTGAGGTAAGTCAGAAAGGGAAAAACAAATACCATATGCTAACACATATATATAGAATTTAAAAAAATATATAGTTTCTTTAAAACCTAATGGCAGGACCGGAATAAAGATGCAGACATTGAGGATGGACTTGAGGACACGGATAGAGGGAAGGATAAGCTGGGGAGAAGTGAGTGAGCGGCATTGACATGTATACACTACCGAATGTAAATTTGATAGCTAGGGAGAATCAGCTGCCTAGCATAGGGAGATCCACTCGGTGCTTTGTGACCACCTAGAGGGTTGGGATAGGGAGGGCGGGAAGAAGGTGCAAGAGGGAGGTGATATGGGGATATAGGTATACCTATAACTGATTCACTTTGTTATACAGCAGAAACTAACACAGCAATGTAAAACAAATACTCCACTAAAGATGTTTAAAAAAAAATTCAATTGACCGTGTTTGTGTGGCTCTATTTCTGGAAAAAATATGGTAACTGGAAGACAGAGACCAGCTTTGTGTTTGAAGCAATTTCCCTTCTACTAGTACAACTAGATTCCACACTTACTTTAGAAGTCCTCTGCCCTACTTCCCTCACTTCCCATGTGCACCACCTAGTTTCAGCAAATATCTGTTGGAGAAAATTGTCTTTGCCGTTGGGGCACTACAAGTTTCTACTCTTCCAAGCTACTCCCATATGACCACCAAATGTTTCAATTGTTTCTCCTTCCCCCAGGAGAGCCCCTCTGTGTAAGCCAAGACTAACACTTATTTTATATCCGTAATATGTAAATAACCCCAGGGGAAGTGGCTCACAATTAATGTCCCACCTGTGAAATACTTTCCTCTCTCTCAAAATCCAATTTATCCAGTTTTTGTTGTTTCCATACCTTCCACACCTCTATCATATCTTTATAGTAGAATGTTTTCAATGCATCCAGATTTTTCTAGTCTTTGCACCAGGAACATTGGGCTATTGAGATTTACTGTATCCTACCAAGAAAGAGGAGTTTCCCATCCACTCTGCTGCTTTACTGATAATATAGAAAAAGGAAGGGGCAAGAATAGAAGAATGGAGATCAGTTAAGAGGTGATTGAAATGACATATGATGGAGGCTTGACTTGTCGAAAGAGTCTGGATTTAAGATAAAAATCATCTAAAGCAGGGATTGGAAAACATTTTTTCATAAATGTCCAAATAGTAAATATGTTAGACTTTGTGTGCCATATAGTTTCTCTCAAAACTACTCAACTTTGTTACTGTAGTGCAAAAGCAGCCATAGACAATATGCAAATGAACAAGCATGGCTGTCTTTTAGTAAAACTTTATTTACAAAAATAGACTTGATTTGGCCTGTGAACCATAGTTTGCTGTCCCTTATCTAGAACTTTTACCTTTCCTCCTGCTTTTCAGTTGGAAGTTCTACTGAGTGTCTTTCTTTTATAGTAAACTCTTCATTGAGGGTGTAATGTGCATAGAAGTTCACAAATGATAAATATATAGTTCAATAAATTGTCATGAACTGAAATACCTTGTAATCATGACCCCAATCAAGAAAGTGAACATTAGCAGCAACCCAGAAATCCTCTCATGTATCCTCCCAGTCAGTACCAGAAACAACTCTCCTAACTTCTAACATCATAGGATGGTTTTGCTTATTTTTGAACTTTATATAAATAGAATCTTATAATCTGTACTCTTTATCTGACTTCTTTTACTCAACATTATGTTTGTGACATTGATTCACCCATGTTGTGGTATGTAGCAATAATTCATTAATTCTCATTGCTGTATGGTATTCCATAGTGTGAATATACCACAACTTATTTATCCATTCTACTATTGATCGACATTTGGATAGTTTCTAGTTTGGGACTATTACAAATGCTATTTCTATGAATATTCTTTTACATATCTTTTGGTGAATATAAAAAAGCATTTCTGTTGTGTATATATGTAAGAATGTAATTTCTTAGTCATAGGATATGCATGTGTTCAGATTAAATAGATATTGAAATCTTTTACCTAAGTGTCTGCACCATTTTTACTGAGGTTGTTGACAACACCTGTGCCAACAGACAGAGAGTGCTGGAGAGAAACAGAGGGGAGAGGTGGTCATTGGTTAGTTTCATCCTGAATGGAAGGAAGTTCTAGCTGTCTGGGTCAGGGGTTTTTCCTCACGAGCCACACCCTTTAAACACTTTATAGAGTTAGACTATTTGCAAAATTGGCTTCTAGAGAGAGCTTTCAAGGATTAGATGGCTCCTAAGACCCTTTCTCACCTTTGGCATTGTCCTAGCAATCCCTTCCACTGTTACCAAAAAAAATTAAGTCATGACTGGTGCTATTTATCTTAACTCTTATGCAATCTAGATGCATTAAAGGCCAGCATAGGAATGAATATCTAGGTGAGAGGCAGAGCACTGACTATGCTGGACAAGCTGTAGTATATGTCATAGCAAACTGGTCTGTTAGTGGGGCTGCTTTTTTATGTGTTGCTGTATGTTCATAGCTCAATTTGACTGGTGGTGGGGGAGAGAAAAGAAAAGAAACACATAGTAAGAAATCTGGAATGAAAGTTCTTTTGCAAAACCCTAAACACAGAGGTTTATTTGTCTCTCAGAGGAGATGTAGAGGTGGAGCGCCTAAAAAGAGTTTTGGGAAAAGGGAGGGAGACGAGAAGGAAAAAAAGGTAGGGGAAAGTCAAGGAGAGAGTATGTGAGAAAGAAAGAGAAAATATGCTAACACATACATATGGAATCTAAAAAAAAAAAAGGTCATGAAGAACCTAGGGACAAGACGGGAATAAAGACACAGGCTCACTAGAGAATGGACATGAGGAAATGGGGAGGAGGAAGGGTAAGCTGGGACAAAGTGAGAGAGTGGTATGGACATATATACACTACCAAATGTAAAACAGATAGCTAGTGGGAAGCAGCTGCATAGCACAGGGAGATCAGCTTGGTGCTTTGTGACCACCTAGAGAGGTGGGATAGGGAAGGTGGGAGGGAGGGAGATGCAAGTGGGAAGAGATATGGGGATATATGTATATGTATAACTGATTCACTTTGTTATGAAGCAGAAACTGACACACCATTGTAAAGCAATTATACTCCAATAAAGACGTGGAAAAAAAAAGAAAATTAATGAGTGGAGTGAAAGGAAAGAATTGAAATAAGTGACATAAATAAGGAAGTGGAGGAGAAGGTCAGAATAGTGTATTGAAAGTACACTATATAAAGAGCATGGTATAGGATTGCTATTGATGACTAATAACATTCCTCATCAGAATTCTAATGGAAGACAGGTTCTGTACTAAATGTATTTCTATATGCTGTCTCACCTAATGATTATAATAGCTCTGTGAGGATGATGTTATTCCTATTTGCAGACGTGGAAATAGGCTTTGTCTCTGAATCAGGAGTTCTTAATCTGCTGTCCACAGGGTTTGTAGAAGTCAGAGGGTTTATGAACGTGGGTGGGAAAAATTAAATCTTAATTTTTACTAACCTCTAACTAAAATTTAGCATTTTATCCAATGATGACAATAGGCAAAAACCATAGTAGTATTTACATTACTTGAGACTTTGTCACCAATAGAAATCACATATAGTTTCACATCATATTAATTATTCCAGATATCTCTAAATAACATTTAAGCTCATCATTATGCCAAAATGAAGGTAGTTACAGGACTTGATGCTAAATCTTGTTATGTATGCATTAAAGAAGAAATACATATATCACATATTTGGTTTACAAATATTTTGATAACTGTTTCAATATGCAATCATAATTTTTTTTCATTTTATGCATTTAAAAACATTATTTATCAAAGGGGTTCATAGGTTTCATCACACTGCCAAAGGGGTTCATAGAAAAAAGAATATTAAGCATCTATTTTACCTCACGTGTGACCTTGAACAAGTCTTTTTCCTTCTTCTATCTCAATTCCTCTGTTTGAACTTAAATCATCTCCAAGGCCTTGGCCAGGCTTGAAGTTTTAAGTTTTAGATGAGAAGAGTAGGAAACATAAGAAAGAAGACCATCCCAGAGGTTGTCTAGCCAGAGCCTTCCTAGCCCACAGGACACATTCAGAGTAAGGATGTATTGCAGGATATCTAACCAGAAATCCTGCACTTGAATTTTATTGAGGTAACATTGGTTTATAATATTATATAAGATTTATGTGTACGACATTATATTTGAACTTCTGTATACACTACAGAGTGCTCACCACCAAAAGTTAGTTTCCATCTGTCACTATGCAGTTGACCTCCTTTACCCATTTCACCCTTCCCCCACCTCCCCTCTGGTAATTACTACTCCGTTCTCTGTATATACATGTTTGCTTTTGTTTATTTTGGTTTGTTTATTTATATTCTTTTTGTTTGTTTGCATTTTTAATATTCCACATATTAGTGAAATCATATGGTATTTGTCTTTCACCATCTAATTTTGAGTAAGCTGAAAAAATATCACTCCAGTCTAGAAGGCCTATCTGACCAAAAGTGATGGTGTTCCATGGGCCTCTAAACTGCAGATATTTGAAAGGAATTTTAAAGAATCAGGTATAACTATCAGCTGAGGAAAATTCTAAACCTGGTATAAATGATTAACTGCAAAGCGTCTTTTTTTTTTTTCCCCTCCTGGAACAAATTGTAGGGGCATTGAATCGTAGGGGCATTGATAGCTTGAGTCAAACTGACAGGCTGACTGTCCATTAGAAAACCACACAAAGGAAGGCTTTGGCTAGATAAAAAGTGGTCTTTCAGTCTTAGAAGACATTCTCAAGACGTACATTAAGATGTGTCAAAATATTTCTAAAATTAACAGAAAAATGTATCAAAGTATTTTTGCATAAAACATTGGTTTCAAAAGTACACTATTAGCTCATAGTCCTGTTTACTGAACTAGCCAATTACTGGGCTACTATAAGGTAATGGTAGATCTTTAGTTTTGTTTCCTTGTTTTTTTTTCTAAATATTTTAATTGTATTAATATAAAATAGTATTGTATTTTTAAAAATTTTATTGGAGTACAGTTGTTTTACAATATTGTGTTAGTTTCTGCTGGACGGAAAAATGAATCAGCAATACATATATATATATATATATATATATATATATATATATATCCCCTTTTTTCCATTTCCTTCCCATTTAGGTCACCTCAGAGCATTGAGTAGAGTTATCTGTGCTATACAGTAGGTTCTCATTACTTATCTATTTTATACATAGTATCAATAGTCAATAGTATCAATAGTATCATAGTATCAATATGTCAATCCCAAACACCCAATTCATCCCACCCTCCCTTTCCCCCTTGGTATCCATACGTTTATTCTCTATGTCTATGTCTCTATTTCTGCTTTGTAAATAAGATCTATACCAATTTTTTTCAGATTCCACATATCTGTGTTAATATGCTGTATTTCTTTTTCTGAATTACTTCACTCTGTATGACAGTCTATAGGTCCATCCACGTCTCTACAAATGACCCAATTTGTTCCTTTTAATGACTGAGTAATATTCCATTAGATATATATACATCTTCTTTATCCATTCATCTGTTGATGGACACTTAGGTTGCTTCCATATCCTGCCTATTGTAAATAGTGAGGCTATGAACACTGGGGTGCATGTGTCTTTTGAATTATGGTTTTCTCTGGATGTGTGCTCAGTAGTGGGATTGCTGGGTCATATGGTAGTTCTATTTTTATATTTTTAAGGAACCTCCATACTGTTCTCCATAGTGGTTGAATCAATTTACATTCCCACAAAAAGGGCAAGAGGGTTTCCTTTTCACCACACGCTCTCTAGCATTTATTGTTTGTAGATTTTTTTGATGATGGCCACTCTGACTGGTGTTAGGTGATATCTCATTGAAGTTTTGATTTGAATTTCTCTAATGATTAGAGATGCTGAGCATCTTTTCATGTGTTTGTTGGCCATCTATATGCCTTCTTTGGAGAAATGTCTATGTAGGTCTTCCACCTGTTTTTTGATTGGGTTGTTTGCTTTTTTGATATTGAGCTGCATGAGCTGTTTGTATATATTGGAGATTAAACTTTTGTCAGTTGCTCCATTTGCAAATATTTTCTGCCATTCTGAGGGTTGTCTTTTTTGTGGTTTCCTTTGCTGTGCAAAAGATTTTAAGTTTAATTAAGGTCCATTTGCTTATTTTTACTTTTATTCTCATTACTATAGGAGGTGGGTCAAAAAAATATCTTGCTGTGATTTGTGTCAAAGAGTGTTCTGCCTATGTTTTCCTCTAAGAGTTCAATAGTGTCTGGCCTTACATTTAGGTCTTTAATCCATTTTCAGTTTATTTTTGTGTATGGTGTTAGAAAGTGTTCTAATTTCATTTGTGCATGTAGCTGTCCAGTTTTCCCAGCACCACTTATTGAAGAGACTATCTATTCTCCATTGTATATTCTTGCTTCCGTTATCAAAAATAAGATGATCATATGTACATGGGCTTATCTCTGGGCTTTCTAACCTGTTCCATTGATCTATATTTCTGTTTTTGTGCCAGTACCATACTGTCTAGATTATGGTAGCTTTGTAGTATAATCTGCAGTCAGGGAGTCTGATTCCTCCAGCTCCACAGTTTTTCTGAAGATTGATTTGGCTATTTGAGGTCTTTTTTGTTTCCATACAAACTGTAATTTTTTTCCTTCTAGTTCTGTGAAAAAATACCATTGTTAATTTGATAGGGAATGCATTGAATCTGTAGATTACTTTGGGAAGTAAAGTCATTTTCACAATATTGTTTCTTCCAATCCAAGAACATGGTATACCTCTCCATCTACTTGTGTCATCTTTGATATCTTTCATTATTGTCTTATAGTTTTCTGCTTACAGGTCTTTTGTCTCCTTAGGTAAGTTTATTCTTAGGTATTTTATTCTTTTTGTTGCCATGGTAAATGGGAGTGTTTCCTTAATTTCTCTTTCAGATTTTTCATCATTAGTGTATTGGAATGCAAGAGATTTCTGTGCATTAATTTTGTATCCTACAACTTTACCAAACTCTTTGATTAGCTCTAGTGGTTTCCTGGTAGCATCTTTAGGATTCTCTATGTATAGTATCATGCCATCTGCAAACAGTAACAGTTTTACTTCTTCTTTTCCAATTTGGATTCCTTTTATTTCTTTTTCTTCTCTGATTGCCATGGCTAAGACTTCTAATACTATGTTGAATAATAGTAGTGAGAGTGGGCATCCTTGTCTTGTTTCTGATTTTTGAGTAAATGCTTTCAGTTTTTAGCCATTGAGAATAAGGTTTCCCATGAGTTTGCCATATATGGCCTTTATTATGTTGAGGTAGGTTCCCTCATTGCCCACTTTCTGGAGAGTTTTTATCACAAATAGGTGTTAAATTTGGTCAAAAACTTTTTTGCATCTATTGAGAAGATCATATGATTTTTATTCTTCAATTTGTTAATATAGTGTGTTACATTGATTGATTTGCGTATATTGAAGAATCCTTGCATCCCTGGGATAAATCACACTTGATCATAAAGTATGATGCTTTTAATGTGTTGTCGGATTCAGTTTGCTAGTATTCTGTTGAGGATTTTTGCATCTATGTTCATCAGTGATATTGGCCTGTTATTTTCTTTTTTGTGTGATATCTATGTCTGGTTTTGATATCAGGGTGATGGTGGCCTCATAGAATAACTTTGGGAGTGTTCCTCCCTCTGTAATATTTTGGAAGAGTTTGAGAAGGATAGGTGTTTGCTCTTCTCTAAATGTTTAATAGAATTCACCTGGTCCTAGACTTTTGTTTGTTGGAAGATTTTTAATCACAGTTTCAATTTCATTACCTGTGATTGGTCTGTTCATATTTTCTATTTCTTCCTGGTTCAGTCTTGCAAAGTTGTACCTTTCTAAGAATTTGTCCCTTTCTTCCAGTTTGTCCATTTTATTGGCATATAGTTGTTTCTGGTAATTTCTTATACTTTGTATTTCTTCAACAGTTGTAACTTCTCCTTTTTCATTTCTAATTTTATTGATTTGAGTCCTCTCCATTTACTTCTTGATGAGTCTTGCTAAAGGTTTTTCAATATTGTTTATTTTCTCAAAGAACCAGCTTTTAGTTTTATTGATCTTTACTATTTTTTTGCTTCTATTTCATTTATTTCTGCTCTGATATTTATGATTTCTTTCCTTCTGCTAACTTTGGGTTTTCCTTCCTCTTTCTTTAGTTACTTTAGGGTAAAGTTAGATTTTTTTATTTGAGATTTTTCTTGTTTCTTGAGGTAGGATTGTATTGCTATAAACTTCCTTCTTAGAACTGCTTTTGCTGTATCCCATAGGTTCTGCTTCATTGTGTTTTCGGTGTCATTTGTTCCTAGGTATTTTTTGTTTTCCTCTTTGATTTCTTCAGTGATATCTTGATTATTTAGTAGCACATTGTTTAGCTTCCATGTGTTTGTGTTTTTTACAGTTTTTTTCCTGTAGTTCATTTCTAATCTCATAGCATTGTGGTCAGAAAAGATACTTGATATGATTTCAATTTTCTTCAATTTACCAAGGCTTCATTTGTGACTCTAGGTGTGATCTATCCTGGAGAATGTTCCGTGTGCACTTGAGAAGAAATTGTATTCTACTGCTTTCAGATGGAATGTCCTATAAAATCAATTAGGTCTATCTGATCTAATGTGTCATTTAAACCTTGTGTTTCCTTATTAATTTTCTGTCTGGATGATCTGTCCATTGGTGTAAGTTCATTTTAAAGTCCTCCACTTTTATTGTGTTACTGTTCATTTTCCCTTTTATGGCTGTTAGTGTTTGCCTTATGTATTGAGGTTCTTTGATGTTGGGTGCATAAATATTTACAATTGTTATATTTTCTTCTTTTGTTGATCTCTTGATCATTATGTAATGTCTTTCCTCGTCTCTTGTGAGTGTCTTTATTTTAAAGTCTATATTTTCTGTCATGAGTATTGCTACTCCAGCTTTCTTCTGATTTCCATCTGCATGGAATATCTTTTCCCATCTCCTCACTTTCAGTCTGTATGTGTCCCTAGATCTGAAGTAGGTATCTTGTAGACAACCTATATGTATGTGCTGTTTTTGTATCCATTCAGCCAGTCTGTGTCTTTTGGTTGGAGCATTTAATCCATTTAAATTTAAGGTAATTATTGATATGTACATTCCTATTACCATTTTCTTAATTGTTTTGGGTTTGTTTTTGTAGGTTTTTCTTCTATTGTGTTTCCTGCCAGAGAAGTTCTTTTAGCATTTGTTGCAAAGCTGGTCTTGTGGTACTAAATTCTCTTAGCTTTTGCTTGTCTGTAAAGCTCTTGATTTCTCTGTCAAATCTGAAGGAGAGCCTTGTTCTGTAGAGTAATCTTGCTTGTTGGATTTCCCTTTCATCACTTTAAATATATTCTGCCACTCCCTTCTGGCCTGCAGAATTTCTGCTGAAAAATCAGCTAATAACCTTATGGGATTCCCTTGTATGTTATTTGTTGCTTTTCCCTTGCTGCTTTTAATATTTTTTCTTTGTATTTAATTTTTGTTAGTTTGATTAATATACGTTTTGTCTTGTTTCTTCTTGGGTTTATCCTGTATGGAACTCTCTGCACTTCCTGGACTTGGGTGGCTATTTCCTTTCCCATATTAGGGAAGTTTTAAACTATAATGTCTTCAAATATTTTCTCATACACCTTCTCATTCTCTTATTCTTCTAGGACACCCTGTAATTTGAATATTCATGCATTTAATGTTGTCTCAGAAGTCTCTGAGACTGTCGCCAATTCTTTTCATTCTTTTTTTCTTTATTCTGCCCTGCAGCAGTTATTTTCACCATTCTGTCTTCCAGTTCACTTATTCATTCCTCTGCCGTTTATTCTGCTATTGATTCATTCTAGTATATTTGTGTGTGTGTGTGTGGTACGCGGGCCTCTCACTGTTGTGGCCTCTCCTGTTGCAGAGCGCAGGGTCTGGACGCGCAGGCTCAGCAGCCATGGCTCACGGGCCCAGCTGCTCCGTGGCATGTGGGATCCTCCCAGACTGAGGCACGAACCCATGTCCCCTGCATCAGCAGGCGGACTCTCAACCACTGCACCACCAGGGAAGCCCTCTAGTGTATTTTTAATTTCAGTTATTATGTTGTTCATCACTGTTTGTTCTTTAGTTCTTCTAAGTCCTTGTTAAATATTTCCTGTATTTTCTCCCCTCGATTTCCAAGATTTTGGATCATCTTTACTATCATTACCCTGAATTGTTTTTCAGGTAGATTGCCTATTTCCTCTTCATTTATTTGATCTTGTGGGTTTTTATCTTGCTCCTTTGTCTGCAACATATTTCTCTGTCTTCTCATTTTGTCTAACTTACTGTGTTTGAGGTCTACTTTCTGAAGGCTGCAGGGTCATAGTTCCTCTTTCTTCTGATGTTTGCCCCCCATGGGTGAGGTTGATCCAGTGGTTTGTGTAGGCTTCCTGGTGGCGGGGAATGGTGCCTGTGTTTTTGTGGGTGGAGCAGGATCTAATCCCCCTGATGGGCACAGGTGTGTCACGTCATGTGTTTTTGGGGTGTCTGTGGGCTTAGTACAACTTTAGTCAGCCTGTCTGCTGATGGGTGGTTTTGTGTTCCTGTCTTGTTTGTTGTTTGGCATGGGGCATTGATTCAGCACTGGAGCCTTCAGATAGTTGGGTGGAGCCTGGTCTCAGAGTTGAGATGGAGACCTCCAGGAGAGCTCTCACCATTTAATGTTCCCTCAGGCTGGGAATTCTCTGGTATTCTAGTTTCCTGGGCTCAGCACTTCCACCCAGAGTCTCAGGCCCAACCCCTGGTCTGGGCACCAAGAACGTGCAAGCCACACAGCTAGGCAAAAAGGGGGAAAAGAAAAAGAAAAGAAAAAAGAAAAACAAAAAGAGCGGGAAGAAAATGAGTCAAAACAGACAAAATAAAACCCATGACCAATAGCAAAGGACTTCCCTAGTGGCACAGTGGTTAAGAATATGCCTGCCAATGCAGGAGACATGGGTTCAATCCCTTGTCCAGGAAGATCCCACATGCCATGGAGCAACTAAGCCCATGCACCACAACTACTGAGCCTGCACTCTAGAGCACGTGAGCCACAACTACTGAGCCCCTGTGCTGCAACTCCTGAAGCCTGCATGCCTAGAGCCCATGCTCCACAGCAAGAGAAGCCACCACAATGAGAAGCCCACACACCACAACAAAGTTTAGCCCCTGTTCGCCGCAACTAGAGAAAGCCAATGCACAGCAACGAAGACCCAAAGTAGCCAAAAATAAATAAAATTTTTTAAAAAATAGCATAGACAAAATCAAACAAACATCAGCAACAACAATTAAAAACAAACAAACAAAATCCCTGACAAATAGTAAAATCAAAACCAAACAAACAAACAAAAGCAACAACAAACATACACACACATACAAAAGAAACAAACATAAAAACAGAGAAAACAAAAAACAAGAGAACAACCAGACAAACAGAAGAACACCAAAATGATATCAAAGAATTAAAAACAAAACTAACAAAAATAAAAAACAAAACAAAAGCAGAATTTAAACTGAAGGAAAAAGCAAAAAAGCAAAACAAGCTCACAAAAAGATTTTTTAAAGTTAAGAACAAATAGAAGAAAGGAAAAAAAGATAAAAAACAAAATGGAACAAAGAAGTGGGATGAATTGGGAGATTGTGATTGACATATATACACTATTGATATTATGTATAAAATAGATAACTAATGAGATGCTACTCTCTAGTTTAGGTAACTCTACTCAGTGCTGTGTACCGACCTAAATGGGAAGGGAATCCAAAAAAATAGGGGATATATGTTTATATGTAGCTGATTCACTTTGCTATACAGTAGAAAGTAACACAATATTGTACAGCAACTATACTCCAAAAAAATTTTGTTAAATATAGAACAAAGCAAAGAAAGAAGGAAAAAACACAGAACAACACAAAAGTAATATAGAAATAGAAATATAAAAAAATTAAAAATATATTAAAAATTTAAACTACATAAAAGTAAAAAATAAAAACAAATAGTAATAAAAATCAGCAGAACAAAACATTAAAAAGTAGTAATAATTATAATTCCTGGGGTCTCAGCTGTCAGTGTCCTTGCCCCCACCCTGAGTCACAACCAACCTCCACCTCTCCAGGAGCCCCTCCCAAACCTCTAAGTATGTCTCTGGACCCTCTGTGGCCACTGTGGGGGCAGCTCAGACTCTGACCTGGCCCACTGCTGCATGTATTGTTCCCCAAAGTCCACAGCTGCTATAGCTAGACCGGTTTCATTTGTGGGAACACTCATTGTCCATTCAGATATTCCATAGACGCAGGGTTTACCAAGCAAATTGTGGGGATTTAACCTGTGGCTTGTGCAGCTGCCCAGAAATATTTTTGTTCCTCTTCCTTAGTCGCACCACCCCCTGGGGCTCAGCTGTGGTTTTAGCCCATTTCCCACAGGAGTCTGCTCCCGAGGCTGCCCTGGAGCACTCGGGTCTGTCCCAATGAGGACAAGCAATGGAGGTGGCATGTCTGCCTGGATTACGGGGACCCTGGCAGTGATGGGTGCATGGGAAAGGCAGCAGCTGTGGGGGTAAGAGTTCTGGCCCTAGCACCTTGTGGCTAGCGTGAGAAGTTCAGCCCTGTTGGGGGCTTTTCTTAGTACCTGGCAGGGCGGGGGCTCAGTGAGTGGAGACAGAGGCTACAATGGCAGCTCCACCCCCTACACATCACTCAACAGTGGCACCATGCTTCTATGGCAGTCTTGGTTTCCTCCTCAAGCATTCCCAGTTGCAGATTTCTTCCCTCGCATCCCCTCAGGCTGTCTCCTTGCAGCCAACAGCAGTCCTCCTCCTGGTTCGCACATGGTCTCAGTCCTTGTGTGCACCAACAGACACATGTCCCAGTCTGGAGCATGCAGGGCTATAGCACGGATAATCTATGTAGGTCTCACTCTGTCCTTTCTGCCACAGACTGACCATTTCACCCTCCTCTGACAGCCTCAGATGCTCTCTTTCTGTCCCAACTGATTGCCCCATTGGCGATGGGACTTCCTGGATGCAGGAACCTCTCCTCTGTTTCAGCTTCCCCCCAGGACACAGATCCCATCCCGCTTCCTCTCCTCTTCTTTTTCCCTTCTTTCTCTCATTTTACCCAGTTATGCAGGGATCTCTCTTGTCCTTTTTGGTGTCCAAGGTCTTCTGCTAGTATTCAGCCAGTGCTCTGTGGGAATTGTTCCATCTGTAGATGTATTATTGATGCATTTGTGGAAAGAGATGAACTCCATGTCCTCCTACTCCACCATCTTGGTGACCTAGCTCTTTAGTTTAATTTAAAGGTGTGAAGCTAAACCAAAAAAAGATCAAAAGCATATTTTAGTACAGTATTGATATTAATCACAAGCATCTCTCAATTAGATTATTGCCACAAACCACCAAGTGATAGAGCCATCAAGATGCAAAGAACTCAGAATTTAGAGAAGTTAAAGGTTGTTTTTTCCCAGTCAGTACCAGATTACTCCTAGTCCATACTCAAAATGATACCCCCTTAGGCCATGTGGTAGGGCACATTTATCTCTTTACTGTCCTCTTGATATTGCAGGTTCTGTGAAGCTTCTTTGAAAGACATCCAAGTGGGATGGGAGGAGCCACTATGGGCTTGCCTGGCAACTGGATCAAGGTTCAACCCTGGATCCAATCCCTATTTTACTGTGGGAACTTGGATAAGTGAGCCCAACTCCTTGAACCTGTTTCCTTATCTATGGGCTGCCCCATAGAAAGTGTTTGGAAATAGCAGGAGCCCACCAAATTTCAATTCCCTAAGCTTCCATGTTCTCTTGAATGTCATTCTCTGCTCTCCTCATCCTAGCCAAATCCTGCAAAATCTGCAAATGCAGGTATTTTCTTTGTTTTGTTTTGCTCACTGGTGTATCCACAACACTTAGAACAATGTCTGACTGGCTTATAATAGAGATGCCTAAATATTTGTTGAGAAAATGAACTCTCACTGCCTGTAGTTTGGTTATTGCAAAGACAGTAGTGAATCATGCAAGGCTGAGAATGCACAGTGCTCTGATTGTGGCAGTATTCCATGATCATAACATATAGATGTATAAACTGCACAAAGTCACCCTACCAGGAAGGACAGCTGGGGCTGAAATCTAGAGGGTACTCTCCTTGCCAAGGTCTACATCTACTCAACAAGGCACATTTTTCCTTATTTACAAACCGAGACCTGCTCACAGGGTGTGTTTGTCAGGAAGAGATGCCTTTTTCTAATCTTCACAAAGGTACTATATAGGCTAGCAGCCACCCTATATGGGGTTATTTTCTCTTCTTTCTCTATATTGTGTAGCCTTGTGCAGAACTAGGTATTTAGTAGATGTCCAGAAAAAACCTGTTAGTGGATGTGGGAAAGGGTTTACAGTGTCATCTTTTATCCCTTTGACTGCTCATTGCCCTTTCCATCTGATAGTGCTTTTGGAAACAAGGTGATCCAGCGAGGTGGGAAACACAACATAGCTACTCTTTCCAGAGTTGAGACAAATGAAAACACACCTAACAGGTTTCCAGTGTTGTCATCCATTTGCCAAGCTAACCTGAAAATATAAACTTTTCCCACCATCAGTGTTAGCAAGTGCACTAGCCATCAGTACACCATCCTTAAAAAGCTTATTTCATACAAATGAAATAAGCCATTTAAGTGAGCAAAAGGCTGTAATGTGGAGACCCACATGGCTAGCTTTTCTTTGCCTTTCTGGAAAGATAAAAGTACTGAGAAGCAAAAGCTTGTTAAGGTAAATGAAATTGTTTCCAATTCACAATCTGCTGAAGTATTATAGAGTTAGAAAGTATTTTTGAATTGAAATTTTTAAGCAAACTAAATATAATCAATTTGGATTCTCTATATGCCATACTATTTGACCTTTTTTAAGCATTTGCCTTTTAAAAAGAAATAGATGTTTGTCTTCAAAGGAGGTGTGTCTTGCTAATGTAACTTAGCATTAGGCAAAGATGTGTATGATTGCAAATATATTTTCCTGATCCTTTGTGGAGTAAGGAGACTGATGGCCATTTCCAAGGTGCTGAGTGGCCCAGTATTAAAGCTCTCTACTGGTATACCAATCACCTCCCATTTTATTTCCTGGAGTTAGGGAAGCTAGAGCTAGAGATGACATACAAACATAGATTTTGGAGTAAAAGATTTGTGAAATCTGAACTGTAGGTAAAATAATTTTAAGCTCAAAGGTTAGCTAGTTGAAGAAAAATTAACAAGTGTAGAAGGATTGACTCAGCAACTCAGAGGGCAATGAGTTGTGATGCTTTGTAATAAAGGCAAATAAAGAAAGTTGTACAAGAAGTTCACTTGGAGCTCAATTCTAAGATAACACAGAGCCATATTCATAGTGTGCTTTAGCCAGTTAAGAAGAGGAAACTTAGTAACTGCTTTCAAGTGCATGAAGGGCCATTATGTGGACACTTCTCTCCCTTGCAGAGCCCCAACTTTTAAAACTAAAAGAAAATTTAGAATCTTAAAGATAATAAAAAAGATTGTCTTTAGAAGTGAAAGAAACTGAGATTATTTCTCTCTAAAGAGTACAAGACATCAAGGGATAAAGGATTGGAGATGGAGAGACAGGTGGAAAAAATAGAATGGATAAAAAACAGTCTAGGCATAACCAGTGAAAACATCTCCAAAGGCAAAATTTTCCAACTTGCAGGCAGACCAGCAGTATACCTTGATGTAATTGCCCAGCCAGAAGACTAGAGCTGGTGGGATCTTGCAGTAGCATTATATGTCAGTGAGGTAATGTATGCTTTCCCCTAGCAGAAACACATGTTAATTTTCCTTCCCTGCCTACTTTATAATAAAGATTACAAATCTATAGTTTAAAATCTAACTTTTCACTGAAGATCCAAGCTCATGTTTCTAATGACTTTCCAGTCCCTGAAAATCAGCCCATCCAAACCACGTGCATTTTACAAATGAGGAAATGGCTACTCAGAGAAGGGAAATCGTCTGAGATCCTACTGCTCAGATTCAAGCCCACATCTGTCTAACTTTTAAACTTTAGGCCAAATGCTGTAATCCAGTCTACCTGTTGCCTCTTTGAGTCTTAACTCTTCCTTGCAGTCTTGTCCAACTATATTTATCTCCCCTCTTTTGAATTCAATCAGCATTTAGCATCTCTGACACATAAGTTGTCACTTTGTCATGTGCTGGCTTGTATAGTTCAATAATTATTTTGTGTCTAAATCTTGTACTCCCAACTAGATGGACAGGCAGGAACATGCCATGTCTTTCTTTTCTTCCATGGCTCCTGGTAAGGTGGTGGAAGATACATAAGATAGTTCATAAACACTTACACACTTGACTAGAGAAAATAGAGGGGCTACAATGTTTCTTTATCTTTCCTCTTCATTTTCCTTTCTGTCTTTCCTTCTTTCTTTCTTTTTCTTTCTTTCTTTCTTTGTATCTTTCTTTCTATTTCTCCCTTCCTCCCTCCCTCCCTCCTTCCCTCCCTCCTTCCTTCCTCCTTTCCTTCCTACCTTCATTCCTTCCTTCCTTCCTTCCTCCCTCCCTCCTTTCTTTCCTCTCCTCCCTTCCTTCCTTCCTTCTTTATTTGTTTCTTTCCCTTCCTTCCTTCCTTCCTTCTTTCCTTCCTTCCTTCCTTCCTTTCTTCCTCACTGTTTTTGTCACTTGAAATACCCAGGGAGGTGGAGGCTAGAATATCACCAAATTTTGAGGAGAAGACCTGGATATGAGGAGATGGTACTATAATTAGCTCCAGGAAGCATATGCAGCAACCAAAAAGGAGTGTTTGCTCCTCCAACCAGTTGCCTGACAGAGTCAGTGGATTAAAGATTATACCTTTATATATTGGAGCAATCAGCAGGTTGTACTTAGCAGAATTGAGGTAGGATTAAAGGAATGCTTCTAATTCATGTCAGAAGATGGGGAAAAATCCATTAAAGTAACATAAACATGAAAGTGTAATCTCATATACAGCAATAGAGCTTTTGGTTACTGAACCTGGAACCCTCCCTTGTAAGTTAGCAACTACTGGGAGGTCCTGCAATACCTAGAAAGAGCTGGGGGTGCTGTGGGGGGTGAAGAGTGGAGTTTAAGTACTTTTCAAATACAAGAATTGAAATGGTTTCAAAATAATCTCACCAGATGTTAGAGGAAAGAGATTAATAAATTCCTTCTGCTCTTCATGTCTGGTGCTTCCCTAAGCTCTGAACTGCTGTTCCCCTTGAAGGCCTCCTTCTGGCTATCCCTCTACCCCTCTGTCCAACATATGAGTCAAGGTAATAGAAAATAAACTTTGCAGCTACTTAACTGACAGCATATAGATAAAAGAACTGGTAACAAGTATATATCTGTCTTTTCATCTTGCTTTTATCTTCTAGGTCCTCATCCATATGGACTGAACAAAAGCACACAACCTAAAAGTTGTGAGTTATGTTTTATTTGGGCAACGTACTGAGGACTATAGCCCAGGAGACAGCCTCTTAGATAGCTCCGAGGAACTCTTCCAAAGAGGTAAGAGAGTAGCCAGGATATATAAGTGGTTTTGCTGAAAAAAAATGTAGTGAAACATCAAAAGATTACTGCTAATAACAAAAACAAGTTAATGATTTTAGTGCTTTTCGATGTATGAGAAGATGTAAGAGTCTGGGCTCATTGAAATTATTCCTTGGATATGTATCTTAATTATCTAGGGCCATTATCCTCTTTTTCTCCTTCCTGAATTCCCCTTAGGGCACACTGGCAGGGAGGTGGGGGTGGCAGTTGTAGTGGCTCATAGCTTGATGGTGGGCAACATTTGTTGTTTACTGGAATGGCAGGCAACATTCTTTGTTTACTTAAATGTGTTGCAACATTTTTGTCTTCATCCACCACCCCACATTGGTAGTTTTTGATAACAAGAACTAGAAAAAAGCCATTATCAGAACGTACTAAAAATAACCTTGTTACGGCATTGTAGAGAAAAAACATGAGTAGTTGTCAGTTTGTCTCTTGATAAACAATTAAAAGAGGGAAGACCACAGGCTTTGCAGTCAGGCCAACTTAAGTTCCAAGCCAGGTTCCACCACTTAATGGTTGTTTAACCCTGGGAAATTTAACTTCTCTGAGTCTCCGGTTCTCATTTGTGAAATGGGAGGTAAAAACACCTATCATTCAAGGATGTTATGAATATTAAAACAAAGTATGGGGACTTCCCTGGTGGTGCAGTGGTTAAGAATATGCTTGCCAACGCAGAGGACATGGGTTTGAGCCCTGGTCCAGGAAGATCCCACGTGCTGCGGAGCAACTAAGTCCATGTGCCACAACTACTGAGCCTGCACTCTACAGCCTGTGAGCCACAACTATTGAGCCCACGTGCCACAACTACTGAAGCCCGTGTGCCTAGACCTCATGCTCCACAACAAGAAAAGCTACTGCAGTGAGAAGCCCACTCACCACAGTGAAGAGTAGCCTCCTCTCACCGCAACTAGAGAAAGGCCATGCTCAGCTACGAAGACCCAATGCAGCCAAAAATAAATAAATAAATAAATAAATTTATACATATATAAAAAAGTATGGTGATGAAGTGTCAAGCACTTATTTAAACACCTTATCCATTCCTCGCAACAACATTAGGAGATAGAGACAAGCATTAACTCCACTTTACAGGTGAGTACACTGAGTCACAAGGAGTTTAAATAATTTGCCTAAGCAATAGAATAAGTGGTCAAGATGAGATTGTGAGCCTTGATCATCTGACTGTAAAACTAAGTTCTTAATCACTATATTGTGCTGAAAAAAGTTCAGAGATATAAGACAGCTGCTCCATTCTCATCACACACACCAAACAACTAGGACAAAAGTTAGTACTAGGGTTTCCCTGGTGGCGCAGTGGTTGGGAGTCCGCCTGCCAATGCAGCAGACGCAGGTTCGTGCCCTGGTCCGGGAGGGTTGCACATGCTGCGGAGCGGCTGGACCCGTGAGCCATGGCCGCTGGGCCTGCGCGTCCAGAGCCTGTGCTCTGCAGCGGGAGAGGCCACAACAGTGAGAGGCCCGCGTACCACAAAAAAAAAAAAAAAAAAGTACTGAAGCACTTGGCATCAATTTCAAATGCAGTGAAGGTTGAGAGAAAATAAAGGTCTTTCAGGGTTAATTCATATTAGAATGAAGACTTAAAACTATATGCAGAATTTCATAGTTTGAAGATCCATAAATATTCTCCCTCATCTTAAACGGAAGGAAAATGAGGCCCAGGGAGGCAAAGTGTCTTTCTTATGGTCACACAACTAGTTAATGATAAAACCATAATAAAACTCAGTTTGGCTATAAAAATGATTGATTTTATGAGTATAAGAGCAACATGGAGGTTCTTGGGGGTCATACAGCCAGAATAACTGAAGGAGTGAAGATGTTTCAGAATCAAAACTTCTTCAGCTAATGAGGCAAGATCACTTAGTAGAAGCAGTGTATTGCCAAATGTATGACAACTAAGTGTATGTATTGGTACTAAAAGAGGGATCATTATCCTGAACACCAATTTAACAGTGATTTTTACCCTCTCACTACCACTAACCTGATATTAAGCCTTGAAGGACAACTTAAAATCAGATAAGTGACTAGTTGCAAAGTGTGGGAAATCCTGGTATGTGGGACATGTAGGTTTATAAGAAGTGGAGAAAAAGCATTATTAAAGGCAGAGAGTCCACTATAACCATGTCACATGTAGTAAGTGATGAAAAGACAAGTGTTGGACAAATGTGGCCCCAGCAGAAGGAACCAGGTCAGATGAGTTTTCTTTCTTTTTTTTAAATTTAATTTTTATCTTATGTGGAGTATAGTTGATTTACAATGTTGTTTTAATTTCAGGTGTACAGCAAAGTGATTCAGTTACACATACACATATATTCATTCTTTTTCAGATTCTTTTCCAATATAGGTTATTATAGAATATTGAGTAGAGTTCTCTGTGCTATACAGTAGGTCCTTGTTGATTATCCATTTAATATATAGTTATGTGTATATGTTAATCCTAAACTCCTAATTTATCCCCCCCCACTTTTCCCCTTTGGTAACCACAAATTTGTTTTTGAAGTCTGTGAGCCTGTTTCTGTTTTGTAAATAAGTTCATTTGTATCATTCTTTTAGATTTCACATATAAGTGATATCATATGATATTTGTCTTTGATTCACTTCACTTAGTATGATAATCTCTAGGTCCATCCATGTTGCTGCAAATGGCATTATTTCATTCTTTTTTTATGGCTGGGTAGTATCTTTAATTGAAAAAGTTACTTATTTCATTTAGTGTAATTCCCTCAAGTTTCATACATGGTATTGCAAATGGCAGAATCTCCTTCTTTTTATGGCTAAATAATATTCCATTTTATACATACAACACATTTTCTTTATCCATTCTTCACTTAGGTTGTTTCCATGTCTTGGCTGTTGTAAATAATGCTATAACAAACATAGGGGTACAGATATCTCTTTTTTTTTTTTCTGGGGACATTTACAACTCTTATTTATTTATTTTTTTTAAATGGGTTATAGTTGCTTTACAATGCTGTGCTAGTTTCTGCTGTACAACGTTGTGAATCAGCAATATATATACCTATATCCCCTCCCCCTTGGACCTCTCTCTCACAACCCTCATCCCACCCATTTACGTCATCACAGGGCACCGAGCTGAGATCCCTGTGCTATACAGCAGGTTCCCACTAGCTATCAATTTTACACATGGTAGTGTATATATTTCAATACTAATCTCCCAATTAATTTCACCCCCTTCCCCCCATGTCCACACATGTGTTTTCTACATATGCATCTCCATTCCTACCATGCAAATTGGTTCTTCTGTATCATATTTCTAGATTCCACAGATATGCATTAATATACGATATTCGTTTTTCCCTTCTGACTTACCTCACTCTGTATGACAGACTCTAGGTCCATCCACCTCTCTAAAAGTGACCCAATTTTGTGCCTTTTCATGGCTGAGTAATATCCCATTTTATATATATACCACATCTTCTTTATCCATTCATCTGTTGATGGACATTTAGGTTGCTTCAATGTCCTGGCTCTTGTAAATAGTGCTGCACTGAACATTGGGTTACATGTATCTTTTTTATTATGGTTTTCTCAGGGTATATGCCCAGTATTGGGTTGCTGGGCCATATGGTAGTTCCACTTTTAATTTTTTGAAAGGAAGCTCTATACAGTTCTCCATAGTGGCTGTATCAATTTCCATTCCCACCAACAGTGCAAGAAGGTTCCCTTTTCTCCACACCCTCTCCAGCATTCATTGTTTGTAGATTTTTTTGATGATGGCCATTTTGGTAAGTGTGAGGTGATACCTCATTGTAGTTTTGATTACAGTTCTCTGATAATTAGTGATGTTTAGCATGTTTACATGTACCTCATGGTGACCTATATGTCTTCCTTGGAGAACTGTCTATTTATGTTTTCCACCCATTTTTTGATTAGGTTGTTTTTCGTGATATTTACCTGCATGTAAATATACATACAAATTTTTGTATATTTTGGAGATTAATCCTATGCCAGTTGCTTCATTTGCAAATATTTTTCTCCCATTCTGAGGCTTGGCTTTTCATCTCGTTTATGGTTTTCTTTGCAGTCTAAAAGCTTTTAAGTTTAGTTAGGTACCATTTGTTTATTTTTGTTTTTATTTTCATTAGTCTAGGAGGTGGGTCAAAAAAAATCTTGCTGTGATTTATGCCAAAGAGTGTTTTTCCTATGTTTTCCAGTAAGAATTTTATAGTGTCCATTCTTACATTTAGATCTTTAATCCATTTTGAGGTTTGCTTTTTAAGCACTTTAAATTTTTTTTAATTTTATTTATTTATTTTTGGCTGTGTTGGATCTGTTGCTGCATGTTTTCTCTAGTCGTGGCTAGCGGGGTTTCCTCTTTGCTGTGGTGTGAGGGCTTCTCATTGTGGTGGCTTCTCTTGTGGAGTACGGTCTCTAGGCATGCGGGCTTCAGAAGTTGTGGCACACAGGCTTAGTTGCTCTGCAGCAGGTGGGTTCAACCCCAACCAGGGCTCAAACCTGTGTCCCCTACATTGACAGGTGGTTTCTAAACCACTGCACCACAAGAGAAGTGTCTTGAAATTATCTTTGTGTATGGTGTTAGGTAGTGTTCTAATTTCATTCTTTTGCATATAGCTGTCCAGGATTCCCAGCACCACTTATTGAAGAGACTGTCTTTTCTCCATTGTATATTCTTGTCTTCTTTGTCATAGATTAGATGTCCATAGGTGTGTGGGTTTTCTCTGGGATTTCTATCCTCTTCCATTGATCTATCTTTCAGTTTTTGTGCCAGTACCATACTATCTTGATTACTGTAGCTTTGTAGTATAGTTTGAAATCAGGTAGACTGATTCCTCCAGCTCCCTTTTTCCTTTTCAAGATTCTTTTGGCTATATGGGGTCTTTTGTGTTTCCATACAAATTGTAAAATTTTTGTTTTAATTCTATGAAAAGTGCTTTTGGTAATTTGATAGGGATTGTAGTGAATCTGTGGATTGCTTTGCGTAGTGTAGTCATTTTCACAATATTGAGTCTTCCAATCCAAGAACATGGTATATCTCTCCATCTGTTTGTGTCATTTTTGATTTCTTTTTTTTAACAACTTTATTAGAGTATAATTGCTTTACAATGGTGTGTTAGTTTCTGCTTTATAACAAAGTGAATCAGTTATACATATACATATGTTCCCATATCTCTTCCCTCTTGCATCTCACTCCCTCCCACTCTCCCTATCCCACCTCTCCAAACGGACACACAGCACTGAGCTGATCTACCTGTGCTATGCAGCTGCTTCCGTCTAACTAACTACCTTACATTTGGTAGTGTATATATGCCAATGCCTCTCTCTTGCTTTGTCACAGCTTACCTTCCCCCTCCCCATATCCTCAAGTCCATTCTCTAGTAGGTCTCTGTCTTTATTCCTGTCTTACACTTAGGTTCTTCATGACATTTTTTTTCTTAAATTGCATATATATATGTGTTAGCATGCGGTACTTGTTTTCTCTTTCTGACATACTTCACTCTGTATGACAGATTCTAGGTCTATCCACCTCATTACAAATAGCTCAATTTCGTTTCTTTTTATGGCTGAGTAATATTCCATTGTATCTATCTGCCATGTCTTCTTTATCCATTCATTCCATGATGGACACTTAGGTGGTTTCCATCTCCTGGCTATTGTAAATAGAGCTGCAATGAACATTTTGGTACATGACTTTTTTGAATTATGGTTTTCTCAGGGTATATACCCAGTAGTGGGATTGCTGGGTCATATGGTAGTTCTATTTGTAGTTGTTTAAGGAACCTCCATACTGTTCTCCATAGTGGCTGTACCAATTCACATTCCCACCAGCAGTGCAAGACTCTTCCCTTGTCTACACACCCTCTCCAGCATTTATTGTTTCTAGATTTTTTTAAACATCTTTATTGGAGTATAATTGCTTTACAATGGTGTGTTAGTTTCTGCTTCACAACAAAATGAATCAGTTATATATATACATATATTCCCATATCTCTTGCCACTTGCATCACCCTCCCTCCCACCCTCCCTATCCCACCCCTCCAGGCAGTCACAAAGCACCGAGCCAATATCCCTGTGCCATGTGGCTGCTTCCCACTAGCTATCTACCTTACTACGTTTGTTAGTGTGTATATGTCCATGACTCTCTCTCGCCCTGTAACAGCTCATCCTTCCCCCTCCCCATATCCTCAGGTCTATTCTGCATCAGCTCTGTGTCTTTATTCCTGTCTTACCCCTAGGTTCTTCATGACATTATTGTTTCTTAAATTCCATATATATGTGTTAGCATACGGTATTTGTCTTTCTCTTTCTGACTTACTTCACTCTGTATGACAGACTCTAGGGCTATCCACCTCATTACAAATAGCTCAATTTCTTTTCTTTTTATGGCTGAGTAATATTCCATTGTATATATGTGCCACATCTTCTTTATCCATTCATCCATTGATGAACTCTTAGGTTGCTTCCATGTCCTGGCTATTGTAAATAGAGCTGCAATGAACATTTTGGTACATGACTCTTTTTGAATTTTGGTTTTCTCAGGGTATATGCCCAGCAGTGGGATTGCTGGGTCATATGGTAGTTCTATTTGTAGTTTTTTAATGAACCTCCATTCTGTTCTCCATAGTGGCTGAACCAACTCACATTCCCACCAGCAGTGCAAGAATGTGCCCTTTTCTCCACACCCTCTCCAGAATTTATTGTTTCTAGATTTTTTGATGATGGCCATTCTGACTGGTGTGACATGATATTTCATTGTAGTTTTGATTTGCATTCCTCTAATGATTAATGATGTTGACCATTCGTTCATGTTTTTGTTGACAGTCTGTATATCTTCTTTGGAGAAATGTCTATTTAGGTCTTCTGCCCATTTTTGGATTGGGTTGTTTGTTTTTTTGTTATTGAGCTGCATGAGCTGCTTATAAATTTTGGAGATTAATACTTTGTCAGTTGCTTCATTTGCAAATATTTTATCCCATTCTGAGGGTTGTCTTTTGGTCTTGTTTATGGCTTCCTTTGCTGTGCAAAAGCTTTCAAGTTTCATTAGGTCCCATTTGTTTATTTTTGTTTTTATTTCCATTTCTCTAGGAGGTGGGTCAAAAAGGATCTTGCTGTGATGTATGTCATAGAGTGTTCTGCCTATGTTTTCTTCTAAGAGTTTGATAGTTTCTGTCCTTACATTTAGGTCTTTAATCCATTTTGAGCTTACTTTTGTGTATGGTGTAAGGGGGTGACCTAATCTCATACTTTTACTTGTACCTGTCCAGTTTGCCCAGCACCACTTATTGAAGATGCTGTCCTTTCTCCACTGTACATTCCTGCCTCCTTTTTCAAAGATAAGGTGACCATATGTGTGTGGGTTGATCTCTGGGCTTTCTATCCTGTTCCATTGTTCTATCTTTCTGTTTTTGTGCCAGTACCATACTGTCTTCATTACTGTAGCTTTGTAGTATAGTCTGAAGTCAGGGAGCCTGATTCCTTCAGCTCTGTTTTTTCGTTCTCAAGATTGCTTTGGCTCTTCGGGGTCTTTTGTGTTTCCATACAAATTGTGAAATTTTTTGTTCTAGTTCTGTGAAAAATGCCAGCAGTAGTTTGATAGAGATTGTATTGGATCTGTAGATTGCTTTGGGTACTAGAGTCATTTTCAAAATGTTGATTCTTCCAATCCAAGAACATGGTATATCTCTCCATCTATTTGTATCATCTTTAATTTATTTCATCAGTGTCTTATAATTTTCTACATACATGTGTTTTGTCTTCTTAGGTAGGTTTATTCCTAGATATTTTATTCTTTTTGTTGCAATGGTAAATGGGAGTGTTTTCTTCATTTCACTTGCAGATATTTCATCATTAGTTTATAGGAATGCCAGAGATTTCTGTGCATTAATTTTGTATCCTGCTACTTTACCAAATTCATTCAAGAGATATAGTAGTTTTCGGATAGCATCTTTAGGATTCTCTATTAATAATATCATGTCATCTGCAAACAGTGACAGCTTTACTTCTTCTTTTCCAATTTGGATTCCTTTTATTTCATTTTCTTCTCTGATTGCTGTGGCTAAAACTTCCAAAACTATGTTGAATAAGACTGGTGAGAGTGGGAAACCTTGTCTTATTCCTGATCTTACTGGAGATGCCTTCAGTTTTTCACCATTGCGGATGATGTTGGCTGTGGGTTTGTCATATATGGCCTTTATTGTGTTGAAGAAAGTTCCCTCTATGCCTACTTTCTGCAGGGTTTTTATCAAAAATGGGTGTTGAAATTTGTCAGAAGCTTTCTCTGTATCTATTGAGAGGATCATGTGGGTTTTCTCCTTCAATTTGTTAATATGGTGAATCACGTTGATTGATTTGCATACATTGAAGAATCCTTGCATTCCTGGAATAAACCCCACTTGAGCATGGTGTATGATCCTTCTAATGTGCTGTTGGATTCTGTTTACTGGTATTTACTGGAGGATATTTGCATCTATGTTCATCAGTGATATTGGCCAGCAGTTTTTTTTCTTTGTGACATCCTTGTCTGGTTTTGGTATGAAGGTGATGGTGGCCTCGTACAATGAGTTTGGGAGTTTTCCTCCCTCTGCTATATTTTGGAAGAGTTTGAGAAGGATAGGTGTTAGATCTTCTCTAAATGTTTGATAGAATTCACCTGTGAAGCTATCTGGTCCTGGGCTTTTGTTTGTTGGAAGATTTTTAATCACAGTTTCAATTTCAGTGCTTGTGATTGGTCTGTTTATTTTTTCAATTTCTCCCTGATTCAGTCTTGGCATGTTGTGCATTTCTAAGACTTTGTCCATTTCTTCCAGGTTGTCCATTTTATTGGTATAGAGTTGCTTGTAGTAATCTCGCATGATCTTTTTTATTTCTGCAGTGTCAGTTGTTACTTCTCATTTTTCATTTCTAATTCTATTGATTTGAGTCTTCTCCCTATCTTCTTGATGACTCTGGCTAATGGTTTATCAATTTTGTTTATGTTCTCAAAGAACCAGCTTTTAGTTTTATTGATGTTTGCTATCGTTTCCTTCAGTTCTTTTTCATTTATTTCTGATCTGATCTTTATGATTTCTTTCCTTCTCCTAACTTTGGGGTTTTTTTGTTCTTCTTTCTTTAATTGCTTTAGGTGCAAGGTTAGGTTATTTATTCGAGATGTATCCTGTTTCTTAAGGTAGGATTGTATTGCTATAACTTCCCTCTTAGAACTGCTTTTGCTGCATTCTGTAGGTTTTGGCTCATCGTGTCTCCATTGTCATTTGTTTCTATGTTTTTTTTTATTTCCTCATTTATTTCTTCAGTGATCACTTCGTTATTAAGTAGTGTATTGTTTAGCCTCCATGTGTTTGTATTTTTCAGACATTTTCCTGTAATTGATATCTAGTCTCATAGCGTTGTGGTAGGAAAAGATACTTGATAGGATTTCAATTTTCTTAAATTTGCCAAGGCTTGATTTGTGACCTGTGATATGATCTATACTGGAGAAAGTTCCATGAGCCCTAGAGAAAACTGTGTATTCTGTTGTTTTTGAATGGAATGTCCTCTAAATATCAGTTAAGTCCATCTTGTTTAATGTATCATTTAAAGCATGTGTTTCCTTATTTATTTTCATTTTGGATGATCTGTCCATTGGTGAAAGTGGGGTGTTAAAGTCCCCTACTATGAATGTGTTACTGTCGATTTCCTCTTTTATGGCTGTTAGTATTTCCCTTATGTATTGAGGTGCTCCTATGTTGGGTGCATAAATATTTACAATTGTTATATCTTCTTCTTGGATTGATCCCTTGATCATTATGTAGACATAAGAGACAACTTCTTTGTCTCTTCTAATAGTCTTTATTTTAAAGACTATATTGTCTGATATGAGAAATGCTACTCCAGCTTTCTTTTCATTTCCATTTGCATGGAATATCTTTTTCCATCCCCTTACTTTCAGTGTGTATGTGTCTCTAGGTCTGAAGTGGGTCTCTTGTAGACAGCATATATATGGGTTTTGTTTTTGTATCCATTCAGCCAATCTGTGTCCTTTGGTGGGATCATTCAGTCCATTTACGTTTAAGGTAATTATTGATATGTATGGTCCTATTCCCATTTTCTAAATTGTTTTGAGTTTGTTATTGTAGGTCTTTTCCTTCTCTTGTGTTTCTTGCCTAGAGAAGATCCTTTAGCATTTGTTGTAAAGCTGGTTTGGTGGTGCTGAACTCTCTCAGCTTTTGCTTGTCTGTAAAGATTTTAATTTCTCCATCAAATCTGAATGAGATCCTTGCTGGGTAGAGTAATATTGTTTCAGGTTTTTCTCCTTCATCACTTTAAATATGTCCTGCCAGTCCCTTCTGGCTTGCAGAGTGTCTGCTGAAAGATCAGCTGTTAACCTTATGGGGATTTACTTGTGTGTTATTTGTTGTTTTTCCCTTGCTGCTTTTAATATGTTTTCTTTGTATTTAAATTTTGACAGTTTGATTAATGTGTGTCTTGACGTACTTCTCCTTGGATTTATCCTGTATGGGACTCTCTGTGCTTCTTGGAGTTGATTAACTATTTCCTTTCCCATATTAAGGATGTTTTCAACTATAATCTCTTCAAATATTTTGTCTGTCCCTTTCTTTTCCTTTTGTTTTTCTGGAACCCCTATAATTCGAATGTTGGTGTGTTTAATGTTGTCCCAGAAATCTCTGAGACTGTCCTCAGTTCTTTTCATTCTTCTCTCTTTATTCTGGTCTGCAGTAGTTAGTTCCACTATTTTATCTTCCAGGTTACTTATCCGTTCTTCTGCCTCAGTTATTCTGCTATTGATCCCATCTAGAGTAATTTTAATTTCATTTATTGTGTTGTTCATCATTGTTTGTTTCATCTTTACTTCTTTTAGGTCTCTGTTAAAATGTTTCTTGCATTTTGTCTATTCTATTTCCAAGAATTTTGGATCAACTTTACTATCATTATTCAGAAGTCTTTTTCAGGTAGACTGCCTATTTCCTCTTCATTTGTTAGGTCTGGTGGGATTTCATTTTGCTCCTTCATCTGCTGTGTGTTTTTCTGTCTTCTCATTGTGCTTATCTTAGTGTGTTTGGGGTCTCCTTTTTGCAGGCTGCAGGTTCGTATTTCCCGTTGTTTTTGGTGTCTGTCCCCAGTGGCTAACGTTGGTTCAGTGGGTTGTGTAGGCATCCTGGTGGGGGGGACTTCTGCCTGTGTTCTGGTTGTTGAGGCTGGATCTTGTCTTTCTGGGGGGAGGTCCACGTCTGGTTGTGTGTTTTGGGGTGTCTGTGGACTTATTATGATTTTAGGCAGCCTGTCTTCTAATGGGTGGGGTTGTGTTCCTCTCTTGCTAGTTGTTTGGCATAGGGTGTCCAGCACCAAAGCTTTCTGGTCGTTGAGTGAAGCTGGGTGCTGGTGTTGAGATGGAGATCTCTGGGAGATTTTCCCTGTTTGATATTATGTGGAGCTGGGAGGTCTCTTGTGGACCTGTGTCCTGAAGTTGGCTCTCCCACCTCAGAGGCACAGCACTGACTCCTGGCTGAAGCACCAAGAGCCTTTCATCCACACAGCTCAGAATAAAATGGAGAAAAAGTAGAAAGAATTAGTAGAAGTAGAGAGAAGGAAAGAAAGAAAGAAAGGAGCGAGGGAGGGAGGAAGGAATCAGGTAAGGAAGGAAAAAAGAAAGAAAGAAAGAAGATAAAATAAAATAAAATCAAGTAAGCTAAAATATAATAAAGTTATTAAAATAAAAAATAACTATTAAGAAAAAAATTTTAAAAAGAAAAACAAAAAAGAAAACGGATGGAGAGAACGCTAGGACAAATGGTGGCAGCAAAGTTATACAGACAAAATCTCACACAGCAGCATACACATACACACTCACAAAAGGGGGAAAAGGTGAAAAAATCATAAATCTTGCTCTCAAATCCACCTCCTCAATTTGGGATGATTCATTGTCTAAAGGAAGGAAGGAAGGACAGAAAGAACGAAAGAACGAAAGAAAGAAAGAAAGAAAGGAAGGAAGGAAGGAAGGAAGGAAGGAAGGAAGGAAGAAGATAAAGTAAAATAAAATAAAGTTATTAAAAGAAAAAATAATTATTAAAAAAAAAACAAAAACACCCAAAAACGGATGGATATTACCCTAGGACAAATGGTGGAAGCAAAGCTATACAGACAAAATCTCACACAGAAGCATACACATACACACTCACAAAAAGAGGAAAAGGTGAAAAAATCATAAATCTTGTTCTCAATGTCCACCTCCTCAATTTGGGATGATTCATTGTCTATTCAGGTATTCCACAGATGCAGGGTACATCAAGTTGATTGTGGAGCTTTAATCCGCTGCTTCTGAGGCTACTGGGAGAGATTTCCCTTTCTCTTCTTTGTTCGCACTCCTCTTGGGGGTTCAGCTTTGGACTTGGCCCCGCCTCTGCGTGTAGGTTGCCAGAGGGTGTCTTTTCTTCGCTCAGACAGGATGGGGTTAAAGGAGTACCTGCTTCTGGGACTCTGGCTCACTCAGGCGTGGAGAAGAAGGGGTATGGAATGCCGGGCGGGCCTGCGGCAGCAGAGGCCGGCATAACATTGCACCAGCCTGAGGCATGCCATGCGTTTTCCCGGGGAAGTTGTCCCTGGATCCCGGGACCCTGGCAGTGGCGGGCTGCACAGGCTCCCTGGAAGTGGGGTGTGGATAGTGACCTGTGCTCACACACAGGCTTCTTATTGGCGGCGGCAGCAGCCTTAGCATCTTAGCGTCTCATGCACAACTCTGGGGTCCGCGCTTTTAGCCGCGGCTCACGCCCGTCTCTGGAGCTCCTTTAAGCAGCACTCTTAATCCCCTCTCCTCGCGCACCAGGAAACAAAGAGGGAAGAAAAAGTCTCTTGCCTCTTTGGCAGCTCCAGACTTTTCCCCGGATTCCCTCCGGGGTAGCCGTGGTGCACTAACCCCCTGCAGGCCGTTTTCACGCCGCCAACCCCAGTCCCCTCCTGGCACTCAGACCGAAGCCCGAGCCTCAGCTCCCAGCCTCACCCACCCCTGCGGGTGAGCAGACACGCCTCTCGGGCTGGTGAGTGCCAGTCGGCTCCAGTCCTCTGTGCGGGAATCTCTTCACTTTTCCCTCCGCATCCCTGTGGCTGTGCTCTCCTCCGAGGCTCCGAAGCTTTCCCCTTCCACCACCTGCAGTCTCCGCCCATGAAAGGGCTTCCTAGTGTATGGAAAACTTTCCTCCTTCACCGCTCCCTCCCACTGGTGCAGGTCCCGTCCCTATGCTTTTTTTCTCTGTTTATTCTTTTTCCTTTTGCCCTACCCATGTACATGGGGACTTTCTTGCCTTTTGGTAGGTCTGAGGTCTTCTGCCAGCGTTCAGTAGGTGTTCTGTAGGAGTTGTTCCACGTGTAGATGTATTTCTGTTGTATCTGTGGGGAGGAAGGTGATCTCCGCGTCTTACTCTTCCGGCATCTTCCCCCTAAATCCAGATATCTCTTTGAGATAGCGATTTCATTTCCTTCAGATATATACCCAGAAGTAGATTGCTGGATCATATGGTAGTTCTATTTTTAATTATTTGAGGAACCTCCACACTGTTTTCCACAGTGGCTGCACCAGTTTATATTCCCACTAACAGTGCACAAGTGTTCTCTTTTCTCCATATCTCTCCAACACTTACTTGTCTTTTTAATGATAGCCAGTCTAAAATGTGTGAGGTCATCTCATTGTTTGTGTGTTTTTTGTGTTTTTATTGGCTGTGCCGGGTCTTAGTTGCAGCAAGTAGGATCTTCATTGAGGCAGGTGGGCTCTTTAGTTGTGGCGTGTGGGATCTCTTTCCCTGACCAGGGATCAAACCTGGGCCCCCTGCATTTGGGAGCACGGAGTCTTAACCACTGGACCACCAGGGAAGTCCCCTCAGTGTGCCTTTGATTTGCATTTTTCTGACCACTGGTGATATTTAGCCCCTTTTCATGTACCTGCTGGCCTTTTTATGTCTTCTTTGGAAAAACATTCAGGCCATTTGACGATTTTTAAACTGGATTTTTATGCTAAGTGAAGTAAGTCAGACAAAATGACAAATTTTGCATGATCTCACTTATATGCGGAATCTAAAAAAAGAAAAACTAAACTCATAGAAACAGAAAACAGATTGGTGGTTGCGAGAGGCAGGGGTGAGGGAAAATGGGTGACGGTGGTCAAAAGGAACAAACTTCCAATTATAAGATAAATTCTGGGGATGTAATGCATAGAATGGCGACTATAGTTAACAACACTTTATTGTATATCTGAAAGTTGCTGAGAGAGATTTTAAATGTTTTCATCACAAGAAACCAATTGTAACTATGTGAGGTGATGAATGTGTTAACTAAAATTATTGTGGTAATAATTTCATAATATATACATATTTCAAATCATTCTGTCGTACACCTTAAAATTATACAATGTTATATGCCACCCGTATGTCAATAAGTCTGGAAACAATTTTTTAAAAGAAAATTTTACTCTACTGTTTACCCTTTCCTAGAATGGTAACATTTTGTGACACTCAACCAGGATATTCACATTGATATAATCAACTAACCTTATTCAGATTTCCCCAGATTTTAATGCACTTGTGTGTGTGTGTGTGTGTGTGTGTGTATGTGTGTGTGTGTGTGTGTGTGTTTAATTCTAAAAATTTTTATCACATATTTTGGTTCCTGTAGGCACCACCACAGTCAATATACTGAGCAATTCCATCACCACAAGGATCCCTCACATTGCTTATCATAGCACACTTTCCTTTCTCTGGCATCCCCCATCCCTGGCCATTAATCAATCAAGTATATCTAACCTCTGATAACCAATAAACTGTCTTTGTTACCATAATTTTTTCAATTAAAAAGCATGATAGCAATTGAATCATACAGTATATGACTTTGTGTCTTTTTTCACTCAGCATAATTCCCTGGGGAAACATCCTAGTTGCTCAAGTATATCAATAGTTCATCCCTTTTTATTGCTGAGTTGTATCCAATTGTATCAATGTAACAGAATCTGTTCAACCATTCATCCATTGAGAAATCTGGTTGGTTCCAGTTTTTGGATATTATGAATAAATCAGACATGAACATTTGTATATTGTTTTTTGTGTGTGAACATAAGTTTTTATTCCTCTAGGATAAGTAGCCAGGGGGTTAATTGTTAGGTCATATAGTAGTTATGTGCTTAGTTTGTTAAAAAACTGCCAACCTAGACATAGAGAATGGACTTGAGGACACGGGGGTGGGGGGAAGGGGAAGCTGGGAAGAAGTGAGAGGGCAGCATTGACATATATACACTACCAAATGTAAAATAGATAGCTAGCGGGAAGCAGCTGCATAGCACAGGGAGATCAGCTCAGTGCTTTGTGACCACATAGAGGGGTGGGATAGGGAGGGTGGGAGGGAGGTGCAAGAGGGAGGGGACATAGGGATATATGTATACATACAGCTGATTCACTTTGTTATACAGCAGAAACTAACACAACATTGTAAAGCAATTATACTCCAATAAAAATGTAAAAAAAGAAAAAAAAAACAACTGCCAACCTGTTTTTCATAGTGGACATAACATTTAACATTCCCACCAACAATGTATGAATGATCCAAGTTCTTCAGCTTGTTACCAGAATTTAGTATTGTTTTTACTTTTTATATTAACTCTTGTAATAGATGTGTAATGATATCTCTCTATGATTTTAAGTTACATTTCCCTAATGGCTAGTGATGTTAACATCTTTTTACATGTTTATTTGCCATCTGTATATCCTCCTCAGTGAAATGACTTTTCATGTCTTTGCCCATTGTCTATTTAAATTGGTTTTTTTAACATTGAGTTTTATGAGTTCATTATATAGTCTATATACTAGTGCTTTGTTGAATATGTAGTTTGAAAATATTTTCTCCAAGTGTGCAGCTGGTATTTTCATACTCAATAGGGCCTTTCACACAACAAAAGTTTTAAATTTTAATGAAATAAAACTTTCTAATTTTTCCTTTTATGGATCATGATCTTGGTGTGCCAATTAAAGAATGTCATTCGCCACTTAGTTCTACAAGAATCAAGTCACTAGCTGCTGACCTTCAACGAACCCTGAAAATAATTCAGGGAAGAGATCAGGAATGAGGCACTCTGCCCTTGTTCTGCAAAAACTGGCAGCACAAGCCTTCAGATAGTCAGACATTTTCAGGAGAAATTTTTATGTACCTGGATTCTTGCATCTTCCCATACTTAGAAAAGTACTAAAACCATTAACCAGGATATCTGTTCCTTGTGGCTAGTAGCAAGCTTCTATGGAGATGTGTGTTTGTTTGACTGCAAATACCCTTCTGCCAAAATAACATATATATTGACCTCCCCCCTTACCTCTTCTGAACAGTTTCTCAGAGCCAACTCAGAGGCTGTCTCCCAGGCTGTAGTCCTCAGTAAGACACTGAATAAACTTGACTCACAGCTCTCATTGTGTGTTGTTTGTTTGGTTTTTTCAAGTCAATAGGTGTCAAGTCTAAGAACTTTTTGCCTAGGCCTAGATCCTCAAGGTTTCATCCTGTTTTTTTTTTTAAGTTTTACAATTTTATGTTATTTATTTGTCAGTGATCCATTCTGATTTAATTTTTAAACAGCACATGAGATTTTAAGTCAATGTTCATTTTTTCACCTATGTATGGCCAATTGCTTCAGCACCATATTTTGACAAAGATATCCTTCCTCCATGAAATTATTTTCATAAAATTTGTCAAAAATCAGTTGAGTCTATTCCTGGGTTTTCTTTTCTGTTCCATTGACCTATGTATATATCCCTCTGCCATCCCACATTCTCTTGATTACTGTAGATATATGGTAAGCCTTAATATCATGTAGATTATTTTCCTTATACTTCATTTTCAATATTGTTTTTGCTATTCCAGGGCTTGTGCTTTTCCATATAAATTTTAAAATAAACTTGTCTATATTTACACACACACACACACACACAAATTTGCTGGAATTTTTATAAGAATTGCCTGTGGACAAAGAATATTGCCTGCCATTTCAGTAAACAAACAATGTTGTGACCATCAAGACATCAGCCACTGCAGTCACCCCCAACAGTACACCCTGAGGGGAATTCAGGATGGAGGAAAACAGGATAGTGTTCCTAGATAGTTAAGGCAATCAATTATAAATATAACTCTATATAGAATCATTGTAGTAGTGCAACTCTACATATGGGAAGAAGCAACAAGGAGAAACATTTCCTGGATCATAATAGACTAGTAAAACAGATGATCCAAAGAATTTTAGATTATCAACAAGGCTTAATCCAAAAGTTATCACATTGAATGACCTATCAACAGACTCCTCCCCTGCCCTAGGAATGAGCCTTCCCAGCACAGTGGGACAAAATTGGTCATGAAATGCCTCCCAAACATTGGTCAGATTTATGGCAAAGAGGAGAGACTGTGGACAATAAATATTGCCTGCCATTTCAGTAAGCAAAGGACATTGTTATTATCAAGTCATCAGCCACTGCAGTCACCCCTAACAGTACACCCTGAGGGGAATTCAGGATGGAGAAAAAGAGAATAGTGGTCATAAATGGTTAAGGTGCATATCAAATGAATGATTTCAATAAGCCCAGACTCTTGCATCTTCCCATACATAGAAAAGCATTAAAATCATTTGGGATATCTATTTTTTGTGATGTCTGTATCCCAGGCTTAAGTCCTCAGTAAGTCTACTGAATGAAACATAATTCTCAAATATTAGGCTGTGCATATTTTTAAGTCAACAATTTTGATGACCAGTGAAGGGAGCCAGAACAGACTTTTCTCGTTTGCCTGAACTCTACAAGGATCCAGAGCCTTAGTACCAGCAGAGATCTCTTGTGCCCATCCACCTCCTTGGAGAGTCCAGACAAACTCCTGGTTCTTGGATCTCCTGATCATTGGTTGATAACCCTGAGTTTTACGTGGCAGCATGTAACAGGTATCTGGCCCCCAGCTTTCAGCTGGGGAGCCTGGTTGAAAAACACTAAGAAAAATTACTCTCCCAGTTGAAAGATGCTAAGGAAGCCTTGTTGAAAGATATTGGGATTTACTCAGTTGAGAGACACTGAGTATTCCGAACTGGGTGATTAGATGAGAGGCTTGCCTAACATCTTTCCCAGCCTCCAACTAACACCCCAGCCAGACTTATGTGCTTACAAAACTTATATTTACAAGTACTTACTTAAATGGGAAGTAAAGGAAATCTCACCCTGAAAATAGCCAAGATAGGGCTCTTTTACTGTGTTAAGTTAGAGAAAGCCAGCTTGTTAAAGCATCTTTTCAGAATTCTGACCTTAAAGAAACAAAAGCACTTTTAGGAGGAACTTACATATCTCTCCCATGTCTTTGAGATGTAAATGTTCTACCTGACCTTCTTAGGCACTCTTTTTTTCCCCCCTGTGTTTTGAGAGCTTGCTCTCTGCCATCTGAAAGGTATACATATGGTGTACTTTTGGCAGCCAGTTGAATAGGGAGGGATTCTGAGCAGGTTTTTTTTGTTTTTTTTGCTGGTTTTGTTTGTTTGTTGGGTCTTTTTTTTTTTCTTTTTTTTTTTTTTTTTTTTTTGTCTGACTGCCAACTCTCAGGAGAAATTTGTCATAAGAGCTTCCAGAAAGGGCTTTTGTCATCTTAACCTTTGTTGTGTCCACCTGTACAATAAAGTCCCTTTACTTTCTTAGACTGTTTTGGGGAGTAAATTTTCTAGATCTTGTGAGGCTACATTCTTTGCACTCTCTTGTTGGGACAGCTCTTGCATCTTATGGGTTTGAGTGGTTATTAAGTTATACCTCATTAATGGCCAGACAATGGATCCTTTAAATTGGAGAAACTTTTAAACTGGTAAATTTTTAGAGAGCTCTCATTATAAATAACTGCTTTATTGGCATCTATGAAAAAATCAAATTAGAAGGCAGATATATATATATATATATATATATAATGACTAACTTAAGTACTCCCTTAGTATAAAACAAACAAACAAGCATACAAAAAATGGTTTTGGAAGCCTTATTTGTGGATGCTACTTCTCCTTAATGGGTCTTTGAAATGCTAATAAAAATGTTAGGTTAATTAATGCTACTTAGGTTGATTAAGGGTGGGAGAAAAAACTGAGGGGAAAAGTTCTAGAGACTTTTTTTTCCCAACTAGGTGGAAATTTTAAAGGAACTCCTCCTAAAAGATAAAAATCTTTAGAAGATTATTAAGAAATTGAATAAATAAAATGGACAGTAATATGATTAAAACAAAAGTTTTTTTCTACAACACTATCTAAGGTTGGATGGGCCAAAGAGATCCCCTATTGGTCCCCGACATTAAAGGACCCCAAACATGTCCACCCTATTTACCCCAGTGTAATATATATATATATATATATATATATATATATATATAGGACTGGAGAAAAAAATTACACTGAGATATCTGACAAGCAATTGCTTAGGGCAACAGTTAGGCCAATTAACCAAGTTAAAAGATTGACAAAAGGGCCTGACTCCCTCAGCTCAACTCCTCATTGGAGACACCAGAGCCTTTTATACAAAAAAATAGATAAAATGGTCAGGGGATAAAAGGAAAGCTTCTAGGACTCCTTGTAAGACCAAGGTTTGTTGATGGGGTCCTAATGGAAACTAAAGTTAAAAGTATAACAGTTAACAGAATTGAGATGAAAGTTTATATAAATTGGTATATTTCAATGGGCTTTATATAAGATGGTTACATAATTTTTGCCTAATTATGTTGTGGAATTGACATTTTGTCTCACTAGGGAATGCTTCACCTGCTTGGTATGATAAGACAAGTCATATAAATCTGCCACTCAGACAATATTAATTAAACTTACTAAAGGAAATCAACAGGGTTACCTGAGTCCACAAAGTATGAAGTAAAAACTGGGAGCCAATATTCAGGGACTACTACTACTACTACTAATAATAATAATTATTATAATAATAGAAATTTTTGCCCTGGGTTTAACCTGTGCACTCCAAAATAGGGACTTTGTTGGATGCCTTATGCACATTTTTGAAGGCATGATATATTGAACCCTAAAATTCTAGAACATAGAACACTTGATTTTCAGTTTAGGAGGAAATCTTCTCACTGATATATAAAAGCAAATTAAAAAATATAGTTGGGCAAATCAATCTTTTAATATTATTTAGGTGACAGACTAGTTCTTTGGGGAATTAAAAGCAACTCTTTTTCTTGCAAATCTCTACAAATTAGAAACGTAAATACAGCTCACAATAATCTGATACTAAGCCTATTTAGCCCAATCAGGTAAAATCTGAAAACAAAGGAATAATAAAAAACAGGAAAAAAAGGGGGGCCTTTTAAAACTCAAACTGCTGGAAAGGCTCCCTCACCCATAATCTAATTCATAGTTTCCTTAAAGATTTATTAAGGACAAATATGAATCTTAAAAGTCTTTTCCACATATAGTAAAGCCTTAGTCATCTGACCAAATAAATTTAACTTATTCCAGATGTTACTCATAAACTACTAAGTTTATATTGTAATATCTCATTCATAACTAATTGTTAAAGTGAAGCTATGAGATCTCTAGTTTTGTCTGTTTGTATGTATGTGTGTACGTTATACGTATGAGATTACTCCTGGAAAATGTAAAAAATAAAGTTATAAAAGAGCTCTATTTAATTGGCTTAAAAGTAAGTTCTTACAAATTAAATATTTCTAAATATAAAGGAAACTGGCCAGAATGAATTTCAGGCTTATGTGATCTAGGAAATATTCAATATTAAATTAATGTCTAGTATTAGAACTAGCTTAGACTTGCTGGTTTAATCAATACAGACATGTCCTAATTTTATTGTACCTAGGTTTACTGAAGGTCAATAAGTTCATGTTATTTCTGTTGCAGAGTTTGTCAGCAAGAAAAAAATGACTTGGTATGATGATCTATTCATAAGTAAGTTATAAAATAAAGACAAATGAGATAAGAGTTTTCAGGTGAACACTTTAGGAATAATTATGTTTCGGGTATGTCTATCTAAAATAGTTTCTCCAGATTTTTTGTAACTTGAAACTTCAAAGTTTTGTTACGTTAAATAATGGAATTCATTGAATATCCAGATCATTTCAAGTAAGATAAAATACTGGAACATTGACTGCTAAACTGGTCTAAATTTGCCTAATTTTGTCTCTTTACAAGAGAGAACTGAAAGATATTTGGGGTTTGTTAGACACATGTCTTGTACCACACTGAGAAAAGAAATACTATGAAAACCTCTATGTTTCTAGAGGTTATGGAATGTTCCTAAGTTTGCCAATCAGGAAATGTTGGTTTGGCAAACAGTTCAAAATTGCTTGCTTTTCAGGTTTTGCTAGAGATTTTAAGAGTTGAAAATTATAATAAAATACTTAATTAAAGCTAGAAATAATAAGGGAAATGTGTCGGTATGCAAGGAAAGTAGAATATGAGTTTTCAGCAAAAGAAGGTATGAGGAATGGAAATGTATTTTGTTAAGGGGAAAGAGTGATTTTGTCCTAGAGCTGCTTGTTTTAGGATGGAAAAATAAGGGACAAATGAATATGGATACATAAAGTTGTGGAAGGTTTGTAGAAATAGAGCCCTTAAAAAGGAGTTTTGTACATGCTAAGGCTTAGATTGGATTGAATTTAATTAGATAAATGATTTCTGTTATTAAAGGTGGGCGGATGCAGGACTGGAGTTTGGTTTTCTCTATCTGTTAAGAGAACAAAATTTTCTTGGAATGTTGAGCTACTTTTGATAACAGATTGTGAATTTCTTTCCCTTCTAAATGATCTGTATTTGACTTAAAAATCTTTTCTTGTCACTTTGGTTAACTGAATAAGTACTGCTTCATGGTGGTCTATGATTCTATTTGACCAAGTGTTTTAAAAAAATTTTTTTTGATATTTTTTGACAAACTTTCCAAATGTCAAATTCTAAATAAAATTCTTCTGATCTCTGCGTAACTTTGGGATTCTTCAAAGGGACACTGAAATATCTCAAAGAGAGATACTAAATTAGTTAGGTTTATTTGGTATGTTAAATTACATGGGAAACATTGTTAAATAAGTGGTGATAAAACCTTCTTAGGTTATGTTGTGTGGGTTAATGTATTTAATATAGATATTCCAAAATTTATTTGGAATTCCTAAAATTCTGATGTCCTGGTATAATGTTATAAGTCATAATTCCAGTTATTATCTTAAAATGTTGTATGTCACAGAAATAACCAAGTTTCTTGTCAATTGCATTGTAATCAGGTCTTTAACCATGCTATTTTAAGTCTTTTGTTATTTATAGGCCATCATTGTTTTATTCTGATGCTTTTACAAAATGAAGATCTTCAAGAAGATTCATAAAAAGGACTTTTTGGCAAATATAAGTTTCTGATGACTTTTAGATCATACCACTGAACTGGGTAAGAAATTTAAAACTCTCATGGAAAACCTGATGACTTCATACAGATCAACAGAAATTGATTACATGGGACTGAATAAACTGATAAATATTATATAGTTTTATGACATTTTTCTGAAAAATACTGGCTTTCAATCTTTGTTTTCCAGAAAACCGTTCCTCTTACACTATGGTAAGTTGATAAAGTATACCATTGTAAACAAAAATAAAACAGTTATCTTTTTCTCTCTACCTGATCCTTTCAGAATTTGGTTTCTCTAGCTGGCTCCCCTGTGGATTTGATGTTTTATTTTCACCAGATTACAACTTATAATAATAATTGTTTTAATTTGTTCTCTTGTTATTTACAAATTATTGATGCCTTGTGCCTCTCTCTGCTATACTATGATTTTTATTAATGTTACTACCTGTATTACTTATATCTTATCTATTTTACAAGATTACTGTCTCTTACTTTACCCAATGTGTAACCAGACCTCAGACAAAATTAATGATGGCTAAATGTCTTGAGGAAATCCATCATAAATATAACTCTATATAGAATAATTGTAGGGTGCAACTCTACATATGGGAAGAAGCAACAAGGAAAAAACATTTCCTGGATCATAATAGACTAGTAAAACAGGTGATCCAAAGAATTTTAGATTATCAACAAGGCTTAATCCAAAAATTATCACATTGAATGGCCTATCAACAGAATCCTCCCCTGGTCTACGAATGAGCCTTCGTAGTGCAGTAGGACAAAATTGGTCATGAAATGCCTCTCAAACATTGGTTGAATTTATGGTGAAGAGGAGAGACTGTGGACAATAAATATTGCCTGTTATTTCAGTAAACAAAGGATGTCGCTGTCATCAAGACATCAGCCACTGCAGCTAACCCCCTCATTAGTCCCTGAGGGAAATTCAGGAGGGAGAAAAACAGGATAGTGGTCCTAGATAGTTAAGATACATATCAAATGAATGATTTCATAAGCCCAGACTCTTGCATCTTCCCATGCATAGAAAAGCATTAAAATCATTAACTTGAGATGTAGTCTGCTAAATAAAACATAAGTCTCAATGTTTAGGTTGTGCATTTTTTTCAGTCAACATGCCTTAAACCTGTTGTTAAAAAGAAGCAAGCCCTAAATGGAATCACTCTTGCTAAGCTTCACCAAGAATTAACACTTAACCTAATTGCAGTTTCAACCTCTCCCAGGAGTGGAATTTTAAACCAATCAGTCTGGAATTTCCAGGTCAGCTCTAGTGAGGTAATATGCATAATTATAAACCTCCTGCCCTTCCCCCTAAAGGAAAGTAACTTAGCCTGAAACAACCCTTTCTTTTCTTTTGCTAATAACTTCCTTGTCCTACCCAGTTTCTGCCTATAAAATCCTTTCATTTTTACATCTCCTCAGAGTGCCTTTGCTATCTACTAGATGGGATGCTGCCAGATTCATGAATTGTTGAAAGAGCCAATTAGATCTTCAGATTTACTCTGTTGAAGTTTACTTTTTAACACTATAGACCATCTGGGTAGAATTGGTATGTTTAGTATGTTGAATCTTTCAATCCATGACAATGGTATGTATTTCCATTTACTTCTTTGGTTTCTTTCATCAACATTTTGTAATTTTCAGCGTATAGATTTTAAGTGATTTTTTAAAGCTTATATCTAAGTGTTTAATTTTCTTTGGATTGTACCTGATATGATGTGTAAATTGTGGTGAAATATACATGACATAAAATGTACCCTTTTAACCATTTTGAAATGTACAATTCAGTGACATTAATTATATTCACAAAGTGGTGCAATCATCACCAATTTCCAGAACTTTTCCAGCATCCCAAACAGAAATACTGAACACATTAAACAATACTTTTGTACGCCCTTCTTCCAGTCCCTGGTGTTCCTGGTGAATTTAAGGTTCTTTCTCCATATTGAAAGAATTTGGAGATGAGGCAGGAAGGTCAAGAAAGTAGAGTGAGAGTTTATTTAAGCAAGAATATGCTCTCAGAGGGAGAGCGGGCAGACAGGTGAGGAGCTGCTGCCCTGGGTTTCTTTGGCAAACCGGTTATGAGGGGCATACAAATGAATGGGTGGAATATTCACTGCGAAACGAGGAGTTTAGGGGTCATATTCCCTGATTTTCATCCCAGCTCCATCTTCCCAAGGGGAGGAGGGATTTTGCCCTTATTTAGCTTAGATTAGAAGTGTTATGGTGTCGGTGCATGATGGGTACTTTTATCTGTAAGGCTAATTTATTGTAATGAGCAACAGGTTACATTCAGACTCAGGAGATTCCCGCCTTTCCCCACCTTTCTTTGTTTCCAGGACACTTATCACCCAGAATGCATGGTTTCCTGTCAGTCTGGAGGTTCCTGCTTTTCTTTGCTGCCCATGGACCCCCGCTGTTTACAGAATGCATCATTTCCTGCCACTTTTCACCTCCCCCCATTTCTCTGCTCATACCTAGCTACCTGCCTGCTGTAACACTGGTTACTTCTATTCTACTTTCTGTGTCTAAGAATTTTAGGTACCTCATGTAACTGGAATCATATATTTATCTTTTCGCTTCTGGCTTATTTCATTTATTGTAAGGTTTTCAAGATTCATCTGTGTCATAGTAAAAGGATGCAGAACTATCTCATCAGCCAGATGTCCATTTTTGATTATTATGTGTGGATTCACCCATGTCATAGCATGTATCACAATTTCAATTTTTAAGGCTGAATAACATTCCATTATATGAATATACTACATTTTGTTTACTCATCTGTTGGTGGATGTTTGAATTGGTTAAACATTTTGGTTCTTGTGAATACGGCTGCTATGAACATTAATGTACATATACCTGCTTGAGTCCTTGCTTTCAATTTTTTGGACATACACCTAGGAGTAGAATTGCTGGATCATATGGTAATTCTATGTTTAACTTTTTGAGAAACCACCAAATGGTTTTCCATAGCACTGCACCATTTACATTTCCACCAACAATGCATGAGAATTCCAATGTCTCCACATCCTTGTCAACATATTATTTTCTGTTTTGTTTTGTTTGACATATTACTTTATATATTCTAGGTATTAATCCTTTATCAGTAAGTGATTTTTAAGAATTTTCTTCCATTCTGTGGATTTTCTTTTCACTCTCTCAATAATATCCTTTCATGCAGAAAAGTTTAAAATTTTGGTGATGTCCAAATTACCTATATTTTGTTGTTGTTGTCCATACTTTTGGTGTCATATCAAAGAAATAGTGCCAAATATAATGTAATGAAGATTTACCCCTGTGTTTTCTACTACAAATTGTATAATTTTAGCTCTTATTTTTAGATCTTTCATCCATTTTGAGTCAATTTTGTATATGGTGTAAAGAAAAGGTCTAACTTTATTCTTTTGCATATGTATATCCAGTTTTCCCAGCACCAATTATTGAAAAGACTTTGCTTTTTCCTATTGAATAACCTTGGCACACTTGTCAAAAATCAGTTGACCATATGTGCAAGGGTTTATTTCTGGAGTCTCTATTCTACTCCATTTGTCTCTTTGTCTGTCCTTATGCCACTTGCACACTTCGTATAAATGTCTATTTTTCAGTTTTTTGCATTTACATTGTCTATAGATATAAATGTGATGATTTGTGTGTTTACTTTGTATTCTGCAGCCTTGCTGAATTCACTTATTCTGGGAGGTTTCTTTGTAGGTGTCTCAGAATATTATATGTAGACACTCATGTCATCTTTAAATAGAGATCAGTCTCTTTCTTCCCTTTTACAAAGTATGATTTTTATTTATTTTTCTTGTTTTATTGCAGTGGCTAGAAATTTCAGTATTATGTTGAATAAGAAAGTACAGCAGACATCCCAATGTTAGGGGAAAAGCATTCAGTTTTCACTACTACATATAATGTAAGTAGTAGTGTTTTGGTAGATGTTCTTTATCAAGTTGAAGAGATTGCCCTCTATTTCTAGTCTGCTGAGGTTTAAAAAAATATTTTTATGTATATGGTAAAAAGATCATTGGTTGCTGGGGATTGGGGAAAGAATGAATAGACGGACAGAGCATAGAGGATTTTTAGGGCAGTGAAAATACTTTGTATGATACCATAATGAGGGATAAATGTCATTTTACATTTGTCCAAACCCATAGAATGTACAACACCAAGAGTGAACCCTAGTGTAAACTTTGGACTTTGGGTGATTATGGTGTGTCAATATAGGTTTGTCAATTGTAACAAATGTACCACTCTTGTGGGGGATATTCATAATGGGGCAGGCTATGCATATATGGGGAAAGTGAGTATATGGGGAATCTTCCTTCCTTCTCAATTTTGCTGTGAACCTAAAAGTGATCTAAAACAATAAGGTCTTAAAAAAAAAGAACCTCCCTCCATGTCAGCTTTGCTAGGAATAGAGGAAGGAGGAAGCTCAGCAGAAGGCTTTTTTTTTCCTATTTTTAAAATTATGTAATCATTCTCATTTAATATTATTGATATAGTTTGTTTACCTCTGCTATTTCACTTTCTGTTTTATATTTTCTCATATCTTTTCTCTCTATTCCTCCTGCTTTATTTTACATTAAGTAGATATTTTGTAATGTAGCCTTTTATTTAATTTCTTTTTCTTTAAGTATAATGTTTAGTTATTTCCTTCATGGTTGCTCTAGGGTTTACCATATGCATCTTCACTTATCAGAACTAGCACCAGATTTACACTAACTTAATTCCAGTGAGATATGGAAATGTTACTCCTACCTCTATGGATATATATCTTCTTTCTCCTTTTTGTGCTATTATTCTTATACATATTATGTCTATATATATTAAAACCCAACAATAAATTGTTATAATTATTAGTTTATATAATTTTATGTCTTTTAAATAAGCTGAGGAAAGAAAGAAGAGTAAGTATATATGTAAGCATTTGTTATATTAACCTTTTTTATTTTTTATTGAAGTACAGTTTAATTACCATGTGTGTTAATTACTGCTGTACAGCAAAGTGACTCAGTTATACATATACATATTCTTTTTCATATGCTTTTCCATTATTGTTTATCATAGGATATTGAATATAGTTCCCTGTACTATACAGTAAGATGTTGTTTATCCATCCTATATACACCAGTTTTCATCTGCTAATCCCAAACTCCCATTCTTACCCTCTCCCACCCCCCAGCCCTTGGCAACCATCAGTCTATTCTCTATGTCCCTGATTTTGTTTCTGTTTCATAGATAGGTTCATTTGTGTCATATGTTCGATTCCACAGATAAGTGATACCATATGTTATTTGTCTTAACCTTCTTATTTGTCATTTTGTGTTGTCTCCATTTGTTCCTATGGATTCAACTTACTATCAGGAATCATTTTATAAGCTCAATACAGCTTTTCTCCAACCTAAAATCTTTTGTGCTGTTATTGACAAATATATTTCTATATGTTAAAGGCCCCAAAGTACATTTTATACATTTTTTTTATAAAATTGCTTTTTAAATTAGTTTAGAGAAGAAAGAGGAAGAAGTATGCATTTATATTGGTTTATAATTATGTAATTTCCTTTTCCCTTGCTCTTTGTTTTTTCATATATAATCAAATTACTGTCTTGAGTTAGTTGCTTTTAGCCTGAAGAACATTCTTTAGCATTTCTTATAAGGTGAGCCACAAATTTTCTCACCTTTTGTTTATTTGGGTATGTCTTTATTTCACCTTCATTTTTGAAAGATAGCTTTGATGGATATAAGATTCTTGATTGCTTCAGATTTATTTTCTTTGCCAATGATCCAAGGCTTGCCTTATATTTTTGGGAGATCTTCAATTTGATCTGGCAGAGAAATAAACCTACCTGGGCTGCTTTCCATTGCTGGGTTGGTGGTTCCGAAATTCTGGGTTGGCAGCATGGTGTTAGATGCCCTGCCCATTCTTAAGTCCTGGGATATCCCAAACCAGTTCATAATATTTTTAACTACCTTTCAGAGTTTTATTTTGGTTTCCTTTTGAATTATTTCCAAGGTTTAGTTGTACATAGTAGCAAAGAGCCACCCTACTTGGGATAACAAGTTTATGCCATCTTATTCCAACTAGAAGTTTCCTGATGAGAATTTCAGAAACATAAAATTGCATGAGTAGAATGCAGATAGATTATGAAGGAGCTACACACACCATAAGCACTTAGACTTGAAGCTATAAGCATTTAGGGGTTCATTGTAGTTTTTAATCAGAGCAGTGATGTCATAGAAGTGGTAGTTTTAGAAGATTAGTCTGTTCACACTGTGCAGAATAAATTAGAGGTTCAAATTGCTTTTAGTTGACTGTATTCTAGTTAACTGCCACCGATGCATCTAATATTACCATAAGTTGTGCTGTTGATGAAAATATTAAACTACACAGGCTCTGTGTTCAGCTCTATGAACATACCATTTATTATGTTGTCTCTCAGATCTAAGGGTTTATATAACCCTGTATTTAAGATCCCAAATTAGGGCTGTGAATAATAAGCTTGTTCTTAAACCAAAGCTTACCGCAGATCAATATCAGGCAGTGGGTACCACTGCACCATGGAAATTTTCTCAATGTCTAAAGCTATGAACTAGATCCCTGATACAAGGTAAAAATTCTGACTCTTGCAGGTCTTGACCATTTGCTATTCTAGTCAACAGACTCATTAGAATGTAGTTTAAATAAACTAAGCAATTATACCCAATTTATCTAGTGATATTATCTCAACACGGATAAGAAGATATTCCAAGAATATTGAGGAGAGAGATGTGGGCAACACATGACAGAGCTATCAGGGATAGGGAACAAAAGATGGCATATGCACAAACTTGCCAGGGATCTGGGAGAGTTTAAAGGGAAACTACCCCTAGTTGGTTTTGATCAAAGTCTGTGTCTTGCTGACACACAGTCACTGTATGGTCTCAGAATTGGAAATCAATAATCCATCTTATAAGAAGTTGAAAAACAAGCTATCAACTAGACAGAATCAGGAAGTGAAGGAAGAATGAGAGATTATATCAGTTTAGCCTATAATTCCTGCCTCAGTCTTCCCCAGATCCTCACAGCTGGGTCACCTACAAGCACAACAGCTCATCCCCCTCACCCCTTCCCAATTTCTGGGCCAAGCAAGCTTGGTTCCATCTCTCTCTATCCCAAAGGTGACACCTATTGCAGGATGTACTTTCTACAAAGCCCTAAAACACATTTTTTTAAAAAAAGTCATTCCTCCTTAACCTTTCCACAACCAAGTAAAATAACCTAAATTCCTTTAAGTTCTCAGAGAAATTATTTTCTACACTTCTGATCATTCTATTTTTTTTCCTGGACTATGTTCACATATTCTTTGGACAACTTGGGTACCAGAAGTAGATACAACATTCTTACAGAACTTTAACATATATATATATATATATATATATATATATATATATATATACTAAAGGAATTATCTGGTTTAATGAAACAAACAAATGTTAGAGAGTTAGAAAATCAGGATCTAGGTTTGACTCCATTGCTAGATTACTTTTAGTCCTTAAACTAGTCTCCTTATACCTCTGGTCTTCAGTTTTACAAATCTATAAATGGTTCTTTCCAGTTGCGTCATTTTAAGATTTTGCTTCTGTTTGCTGCCTGCCCAATTATTTTCCAAATCCCAGCATCCTTTTGGTTCTTTTAATAACCACAATGTGTTGCTGTCTCACATTCTGCTTGTGGTCCACCACTCCTAGATATTACTCTTATTGATTAATATTTCTTTAACTTGATTTTGGAATTTTGTTTCTTAGATACTTAGGAGCCCATGCAATAGACTGGAATAGTTGCTACCTTTCCTGTTTTATTTTATTTTTTATTTATTTTTATTTTATTCACATCTTTATTGGATTATAATTGCTTTACAATGGTGTGTTAGTTGCTGCTATATAATAAAATGAATCAGCTATATGTATACATATATCTCCAAATTTCCTCCCGCTTCATCTCTCTCTCACCCTCCCTATCCCACCCCTCTAGGTGGACACAAAGCACCGACCTGATCTCCCTGTGCTATGTGGCTGCTTCCCACTAGCTATCAATTTTACATTTCGTAGTATATATATATACATGCCACACTCCCACTTCATCCCAGCTTACAATTCCTCCTCTGCGTGTACTCAAGTCCATTCTCTAAGACTGCGTCTTTACTCCTGTCCTGCCCCAAGGTTCGTCAGAACCATTTTTTTTAGACTCCATATATATGTGTTAGCATAAAATAATTATTTTTCTCTTTCTGACTTACTTCACTCTGTATGACAGACTCTAGGTCTAACCACCTCACTACAAATAACAATTTCATTTCTTTCTATGGCTGAGTAATATTCCATTGTATATATGTGCCACATCTTCTTTATCCATTCATTTGTCGATGGACATTTACGTTGCTTCCATGTCCTGGTTATGGTAAATAGATCTGCAATGAACATTTTGGTACATGACTCTTTTTGAATTATGGATTTCTCAGAGTATATGCCCAGTAGTGGCATTGCTGGGTCGTATGGTAGTTCTATTTTTAGTCTATAAAGGAACCTCCACACTGTTCTCCATAGTGGCTGTATCAATTTACATTCCCACCACCAGTGTATGCGGGTTCCCTTTACCCCACACCCTCTCCAGTGTTTATTGTTTGTAGATGTTATTTTTTGTTTTTTGTTTTTGTTTCTTTGCGGTACACTGGCCTCTCACTGCTGTGGCCTCTCCCGTTGTGGAGCCCAGGCTCCAGATGCGCAGGCTCAGCGGCCATGGCTCACGGGCGCAGCCACTCCGCAGCATGTGGGATCTTCCCGGACGGGGGCACAAACCCGTGTCCCCTGCATCGGCAGGCGGACTCTCAACCACTGTGCCACCAGGGAAGCCCTGTAGATGTTTTTGCTGGCCATTCTGACCAGAGTGAGATGATATCACATTGTAATTTTGATTTGCAGTTCTCTAATGATTAATGATGTTGAGCATTCCTTCATATGTTTGTTGGGAATCTTTATATCTTCTTTGGAGAAATGTCTATTTAGGTCTTCTGCCCATTTTTGGATTGGGTTGTTTGTTTCTTTGATATTGAGCTGCATGAGCTGCTTGTAAATTTTGGAGATTAATCCTTTGTCAGTTGCTTCATTAGCAAATATTTTCTCTCATTCTGAGCGTTGTCTTTTCATCTTTTTTAAGGTTTCCTTTGCAGTCCAAAACCTTTTAAGTTTCATTAGGCTCCATTTATTTATTTTTGGTTTTATTTCCATTTCTCTAGGAGGTGGATCAAGAAGGATCTTGCTGTGATTTATGTCATAGAGTATTCTGCCTATGTTTTCCTCTAAGAGTTGTATACTGTCTGGCCTTACATTTCAGTCTTTAATCATTTTGAGTTTATTTTTGTGTATGCTGTTAGGGAGTGTTCTAAATTCATTCTATTACATGTAGCTGTCCAGTTTTCCCAGCACCACTTATTAAAGAAGCTGTCTTTTCTCCATTGTATGTTCTTGCCTCCTTTATCAAAGATAAGTTCACCGTATGTGCATGGGTTTATCTCTGGCCTTTATATCCTGTTCCATTGATCTATACTTCTGGTTTTGTGCCATTACCATACTGCCTTGATTGCTGTAGCTTTGTAGTATAGTCTGAAGTCCAGAAGCCAGATTCCTCAAGCTCCATTTTTCTTTCTCAAGATTGCTTTGGCTATTCGGGGTCTTTTGTGTTTCCATATAAATTGTGAAATTATTTGTTCTAGTTCTGTGAAAAATGCCACTGGTAGTTTGATAGGGATTGCATTGAATCTGTAGATTGCTCTGGGTAGTATATTCATTTTCACAATATTGATTCTTCCATTCCAAGAACATGGTGTATCTCTCCATCTCTTTGTATCATCTTTAATTTTTTCATCAGCGTCTTATGGTTTTCTGCATACAGGTCTTTTGTCTCCTTAGGTAGGTTTATTCCTAGGTATTTTATTTTTTTGTTGTAATAGTAAATGGGAATGCTTTCTTAATTTCACTTTCAGATATTTCATCATTAGTGTATAGGAATGCAAGAGATTTCTGTGGATTAATTTTGTATCCTGCTACTTTACCAAATGCATTGATTAGCTCTAGTAGTTTCCTGGTAGCATATTTAGGATTCTCTATGTATAGTTTCATGTAATCTGGAAACAATGACAGGTTTACTTCTTCTTTTCCAATTTGGATTCCTTTTATTTCTTTTTCTTCTCTGACTGCTGTGGCTAAAACTTCCAAAACTATGCTGAATAATAGTGGTGAGGGTGGGAAACCTTGTGTTATTCCTGATCTTAGTGGAAATGATTTCAGTTTTTCACTATTGAGAATGATGTTGGCTGTGGGTTTGTCATGTATGGCCTTTATTATGTTGAGGTAAGTTCCCCTATGTCTACTTCCTAGAGGATTTTTATCATAAATGGGTGTTGAATTTTTTGAAAGCTTTTTTGGCATCTGTTGAGATGATCATATGTCTTTTATCCTTCAATTACTTAATGTTGTGTATCACATTGATTGATATGTGCATATTGAAGAATGCTTGCATTCCTGGGAAAAAACCCACTTGATGATGGTGTATGATCCTTTTAATGTACTGTTGGATTCTGTTTGCTAGTATTTTATTGAGGATTTTTGCATCTATGATCATCAGTGATATTGGCCTGTAGTTTTCTTTCTTTGTGACATCTTTGTCTGGTTTTGGTATCAGGGTGATGGTGCCCTCATAGAATGAGTTTGAGAGTGGTTCTCCCTCTGCTATATTTTGTAAGAGTTTGAGAAGGATAGGTGTTTCTTCTCTAAATCTTTGATATAATTCGCCTGTGAAGCCTTCTGGTCCTGGGCTTTTTTTTGCTGGAAGATTTTTAACCACAATCTTAATTTCAGTGCTTCTGATTGGTTTGTTTATATTTTCTATTTCTGGTTCAGTCTCGGAAGGTTTTGCTTTTCTAAGAATTTGTCCATTTCTTCCAGGTTGCCCATTTTATGTGGATATAGGTGTTTGTAGTAATCTCTCATGATCCTTTTTGTAATTCTGCAGTGTCAGTTGTAACTCCTCCTTATTCATTTATAAGTCTATTGATTTGAGTCTTCTCCCTTTTTTTCATTGTGAGTGTGACTAATGGTTTTTCAATTTTGTTTATCTTCACAAATAACCAGATTTTAGTTTTATTGATCTTTGCTATTTTTTCCTTCATTTCTTTTTTCATTTATTTCTGATCTGATCTTTATGATTTCTTTCCTTCTGCTAACTTTGGGATTTTTTGTTCTTCTTTCTCTAATTGTTGTAGGTGTAGGATTAGGTTGTTTATATTTGAGATGTTTCTTGTTTCTTGAAGTAGGATTGTACTGCTACAAACTTCCCTCTTAGAATTGCTTTTGCTGCATCCCGTAGGTTTGGGTCATTGTGTTTTCATTGTCTTTTGTTTCTAGGTATTTTTTGATTTCCTCTTTGATTTCTTCAGTGATCTTTTGGTTATTAAGTGGTGTATTGTTTACCCTCCATGTGTTTGTATTTTCTACAGATTCTTTCCTATAATTGATATCTAGTCTCATAGTATTGTGGTCGGAAAAGATACTTGAAACGATTCCAATTTTCTTAAATTTACCAAGTAGTGATTTGTGACCCATGATATGATCTATAGTGGAAAATGTTCCATGAGCACTTGAGAAGAAAGTGTACTCTGTTCTTTTTGGACGGAATGTCCTATAAATATCAATTAAGTTCATCTTGTTTGATGTATTGTTTAAAGGTTGTGTTGAGTTATTTATTTTCATTTTGGTTGATCTGTCAATTGGTGAAAGTGGGGTGTTAAAGTTCCCTACTATGTTTGTGTTACTGTTGATTTCCCCCTTTATGGCTGTTAGCATTTGCCTTATGTATGGAGGTGCTCTTATGATAGGTGCATAAATATTTACAATTGTTCTATCTTCTTCTTGGATTGATCCCTTGATCATTATGTAGTGTCCTTCTTTGTCTCTTGTAATAGTGTTTGTTTTAAAGTCTATTTTTTCTCATATGAGAAATGCTGCTCCAGCTTTCTTTTGATTTCCATTTGCATGGAATAACTTTTTCCATCACCTCACTTTCAGTCTGTTTGTGTCCCTAGGTCTGAAGTGGGTTTCTTTTAGACAGCATATATATGGGTTTGTTTTTGTATCCGTTCAGCCAGTCTATGTCTCTTGGTTGGAGCATTTAATCCCTTTACCTTAAAGGTAATTATCCACATGTATATTCCTATTCCCATTTTCTTAATTCTTTGGGGTTTGTTATTGTAGGTCTTTTCCTTCTCTTGTGTTTCCTGCCTAGAGAAGTTCCTTTAGCATTTGTTGTAAAGCTGGTTTGGTGCTCCTGAATTCTCTTCACTTTGCTTGTCTGTAAAGGTTTTATATTCTAGGTCGAATCTGAATGAGATCCTTGATGAGTAGAGTACGTTGTACGTTGTACAACGTACATTGTACGTTGGTTGTACGTTTTTCCCTTTCATCACTTTAAATATGTCCTGCTATTCCCTTCTGGCTTGCAGATTTTCTGCTGAAAGATCAGCTGTTAATCTTATGGAGATTCCCTTGTGTGTTATTTGTTGTTTTTCCCTTGCTCCTTTTAATATGTTTTCTTTGTATTTAATTTTTGACAGTTTGATTAATATGTGTCTTGGCATGTGTCTCTTTGGATTTATCCTGTATGGGACTCTCTGTGCTTCCTAGACTTGATTGATTATGTCCTTTCGCATATTAGGGAAGTTTTGAACCATAATCTCTTCAAATATTTTCTCAGTCCCTTTCTTTTTCTCTTCTTCTTTTGGGACACCTGTCATTTGAATGTTGGTGCCTTTAATGTTGTCCCAGTGGTCTCTGCTACTGTCCTCCATTCTTTTTTCTTTATTCTGCACTGCAGTAGTTATTTCCACTATTTTATCTTCCAGGTCACTTATCCGTTCTTCTGCCTCAGTTATTCTGCTATTGATTCCTTCTAGAGAATTTTATTTATTGTGTTGTTCATCATTGTTTATTTGCTCTTTCGTTCTTCTAGGTCCTTGTTAAACATTTCTTGTATTTTCTCAATTCTATTTCCAAGATTTTGGATCATCTTTACTATCTTTACTCTGAATTCTTTTTCAGGTAGACTGCCTATTTCCTCTTCATTTGTTTGGTCTGGTGTGTTTTTACCTTGCTCAATCATCTGCTCTGTGTTTCTCTGTTTTCTCATTTAACTTAACTTACTGTGTTTGGGCTCTCCTTTCTGAAGGCTGCAGGTTCGCAGTTCCCATTGTTTTTGGTTTCTCCCCTCAGTGGCTAAGGTTGGTTCAGTGGGTTGTGTAGGCTTCCTGGTGGAAGGGACTAGTGCCTTTGCTCTGCTGTATGAGGTTGGATCTTGTCTTTCTGATGGCCAGGTTTATGTCCAGTGGTGTGTTTTTGGGTATTTGTGACCTTATTGTGATTTTAGGCAGCCTCTCTGCTAGTGGGTGAAGTTGTGTTTCTCTTTTGTTTTTTTTTTTTTGGCATAGGATTCCAACACTGTAGCTTGCTGGTCACTGAGTGGAGCTGGTCTTGGCATTGAGATGGAGATCTCTGGGAGGTTTTTGGCATCTGATATTATGAGAAGCTGGGAGGTCTCTGGACCAATGTCCTCAACTCAGCTCTCCCACCTCAGTAGCACAGGCCTGACACCCGGCCAGAGTAACAAGACCCTGTCAGTCACATGGCTCAGAATAAAAGTGAAAAAAAAGAAAGAAGGAAAAAAATAATAAAATAAAATAAAGTTATTTAAATAAAAATAAATAATAATTATTAAAAGTAAAAAAAAATTACAAAGTAGTAAAAAAAAGAAACAAAGAAAAAAAAAAGAGAGTAACGAAACCAAGAAACACATCCACCAATGATAAGCACTAAAAACTATACTAAAAACAACAACAAAACAAACAAGCAAACAAAAAGTGGGCAGACACAACCCTAGGACAAATGGTAAAAGCAAAGCTATATAGACAAAATTACACACAGAAGCATACCCATACACACTCACAAAAATAGAAAAAGGAAAAAAATATATATATCATTGCTCCCAATGTCCACCACCTGTATTTGGGATGATTTGTTGTCTATTCAGGTATTCCACAGATGCAGGTACATCAAGTTGATTGTGGAGATTTAATTCGCTGCTCCTTAGGCTGCTGGGAAAGATTTCCCTTTCTCTTCTTTCTTCACACACCTCCTGGGGTTCACCTTTGGATTTGGCCCTGCCTCTGTGTATAGGTCCCCTGAGGGCGTCTGTTCTTCGCTCAGACAGGACGGGGTTAAAGGAGCAGCTGATTTCGGTGCCCTGGCTCACTCAGGCTGGGGGGAGGGAGGGATACGGAATGCAGGGCGAGCTTGTGGTGGCAGAGGCCAGCGTGATGTTGCACCATCCTGAGGCATGCTGTGTGTTCTCCTGCGGAATTTGTCCCTGGACCTCGGGACCCTGTCAGTGTTGGGCTGCACAGGCTCCTGGGAGGGGAGGTGTGGATAATGTCCTGTGCCTGCACTCAGGCTTCCTGGGGGCTGCAGCAGCAGCCTTAACATCTCATGCCCATCTCTGGGATCCATGCTGATAGCCGCAGCTCACGTCCATCTCTGGAGCTCATTTAGGTGGTGCTCTTAATCCTTTCTCCTCGTGCACTGTGAAACAAAGAGGCAAGAAAAAGTCTCTTGCCTCTGCAGCTGTTCCAGACTTTTTCCCGGACTCCCTCCTTGCTAGCTGGGCACACTAGCCTCCTTCAAGCTGTGTTTATGCAGCCAACCCCAGTCCTCTCCCTGGGGTCTGACCTCCGAAGCCCAAGCCTCAGCTCCCCGCCCCCACCCGTCCCGGCAGCTGAGCAGACAATCTTCTCGGCCTGGTGAGTGCTGGTTGGCACCAATGCTGTGTGCGGGAATCCTTCCCCTTTGCTCTCTGCACTGCTGTTGCTGTGCTCTCCTCCGTGGCTTGCAAGGTTCCCCCCGCCACCCCCCCATCTCTGCCAGTGAATGGGCTTCCTAGTGTTTGGAAACTTTTCCTCCTTCACACTCCCTCCCGGTGGTGCAGGTCCCACCCCTGTTCTTTTGTCTCTGTTTTTTCTTTTTTCTTTTGCCCTACCCAGGCACCTGGGGAGTTTCTTGCCTTTTGGGAATTCTGAGGTCTTCTGCCAGTGTTCAGTAGGTGTTCTGTAGGAGTTGTTCCACATGTAGATGTATTTCTGATATATTTGTGGGGAGGAAGGTGATCTCCACATCTTACTCATCTTGAAGGTCTCTCCTGGATATAAAATTCTTGATGGACACATTTTTTTGTGTCCATACTTTTCATGTGGCATCCCATTGCTTTCTGGATTCCACTGTTTCCGATGAGAAGTCAGTTGTTTATCTCACTGTAATTTGTTGTAGATGACTCCTTTTTCTCTTGCTATTTTCAAGATTCTCTCTTTATCTTTGCCATTCAGCACTTTTGCTATGATATTTCTGGGTATGGGTTTCTTTGGGTTCATACTACTTGGGTTAAAAAAATTAGATGAGTGGATTAATTCATTTGGGGAGTTTGAATGCATTATTTTTCCATTTTTTTCTACTCCTTTTTGTCTTCTCTTCCTTGTAGCATCATAAATGATGTCCCACATTTCTGTGAGTTGGTACTTATTTTTTAATTTACTGTTTTCTCACTGTTCTTCAGATTACTTAGAATATTTTGACTTATCTTTAAGTTTTCTGATTTTTTCTGCCAGCAACTTAATTCTACTATTGAATCATACTAGTGATTATTCATTTTTATTATTGTAATTTTCAACTTCATAACTTTAAGTTCTTTCTTTTAAATTAATTTCTATCTCTTTATTGAAATTCTCTATTTGATGTGACATTGTTATGTGTTCCTTTTCTTCATTAAGCTTGACTTCCTTTAGTTCTTTTAACATATTTAAAATAGCTGATTTAAAATCTCTCTGCCAAGCCCAACACCTGGGCCCCTCCAAAGGCATTTCCCATAGCTTCCTCTTTTTTTTTTCCTTTGTATGGATTTTAGATTTCTTTTTATGCCTTTTAAATTTCTTTTTATGTCTTGGGATTTTCATTGAAAAGTGGACATTTTAGGTAATATGATGTTACAACTCTAGATACTGATTCCCCTCTACCCTCTACAGGTTTGCTTGTTTTTTTTTCTTTTTCTTTGTTTATCTTTTTAGTGACTTCACTAAACCATTTTAAACAAGTCTATTTCTTCTAATAATGTGAAAGTTCTGTTTCACTCCTTGAAGACCTCTGCTTTCAGTATGTACACACTCACCCTGGTATGACAGTGGTTAGCTGAGTTCTCTTTGTCTCTTTCCCTGATATTTCCATTAAGCTGTCTGCCTCTTTTGATATCACACTTATCTTTTAGTTTCCATTAATTGCCAACTACTTGCTCTATTGTTTTCAATAATTTCCTGGGTGTAAATGGTTCCATAGTATAATCTACTTAAATTCAAGTGGCATTTTTTAAAAAGACTGGTCTTTGAGGTTTATTTTGACCAATATATCATAGTCAGAATAAACCTCAAAGACCAGTCTTTAAAAAAAAAAAACTGATAGGTAAAAAATATTTTTTGATAGGTAAAAAAAATAACTTTTTTGCCTTTGAAAGGTAAAAAAATATATAGTTTTGAGGTATATTCTGACCTCTACTTCAGCAGGACTCCTCTTAGCTGTTTCTTTTCCTGGTTCACTTTTCTAAACTTCTAGCTGGCCTACAACTTAGGCTGTTGTTCTTCCCTACACTCTGTTTTAAAATAAATATCTTAAGGACAGCTTTAGAGTTCTCTGTTCTTTTGTACTGCCTATCTCCATGGGCAAATTATCTGAGGAACTGTTCCAGGCACTCAGCATAGTGGTCAGTAACCTCTGATTCTCTTAGCTTACCACTCTTGTCAGGGAATTCCCACCCTATGAGCAAGCTGAGGTCAGCGGAATTAGAACCCTAGTATTTTCAGCCCGTCACACCTGGGACAAGGGCTGGTTTGGTGCTGGGTTTGAAGAAGGGACTTTATGAACTCTCAGCTTTGCACACCAGGAATTTAACCTCTACAACTCAAAGTTGAATGGAGTGACATATCCTGGTAGCTTGCTCCATACATTGAGATATCAAATCTCTTGATTGATATCTGAGGGAACAGGTATCCCTGACGTCTTGGGCATATCTGCCTGGATTGTACCCTATATCAAACTGAGCTGGAGGTGGAGAGAGTGAGTGGGTCATAATTCAAGTGCCACAAACTCTTGATGGTCTTCCTAAATTTTAGTAGATTTTCTTAAATAAATGTTATTCCATTCACTATATGCCCTTAAGACAATTTGTGAAGAATATAAATCGTTGTTTTCTTTTTCTTTTAATATACTTCATCAGCTGTGCTTGTCTTGCTGGGATGCAGTTCCACATACTGTGATTCCATTTGTATAATTGATTAAAACTGCATGTGAATTTACAATTACTTCAAAAAATATGTTCCATATGAATATTAAGGTCCTGTGAAGATACTACCATGAGCTAGATTAAAGGCAAGTTGGACAAGATTTCCACATGGAAAATGTGTTTGTAAAGACAACAATTTGGTATGGGGGTTTTGTGAAAAGAACATTCTCTCCTTTTATAAGATGGGGACACTTAGGTATGGGAGTCCTGAGGCAGATTTTAATTAGTGTTAGGTAGGAAAAAAATGACATGTCATGGGAACAGTAGAATAGTATAAAACCCATGAATGGAGTTTTATATTAGCTTTGATATTAATAAGCTGCATAATTTTTAAAAAGCCCTATCTATCAGGGTTACAATCTGAAAAATAGATTATCATTAAATGTATTTTCCAGCTCTGACATTCTATATTCAAGAAAAGGTGAAACGTAAATGGATAAAAAACATAGAAATATATATACAACTTCACTAATTTACAAAAAATTTTTAAATTCTATTTTTAACATAAGAAATATAATGTTTTAAAAAGATACATTCTAGTACTGGCAAAGGTATAATCACATATGCTGCTGGTGAGGTTATTTATAATCTATTTACTATTTTAAAAGTAAATTTCTTCTGGCAATCTCTTTATCAAAATATGTAGATCACAAAATGTGTTCATTAATTTTGACCCAATAATCTCCATACTATGTTTCTATCCTAAGTAAATACATGACTATAGAAACTTTATCAAAAAACATATTCATGTTAATGTTATTTATGATAGCACAAAAATAATATCTCTGACAACAATAGGAAAAGCATTAAGTAATTATCCATTCGTGCAGCCATTAAAAATGTTTACCTCAGGATGATGATAACAAGATGGTAGATTAAGACACTCCAGACTCTCATTCCTTCATGAAACCAACTAGAGAGTGGCTAAAACAAACTTATAGGAGCTTGGGCAAACTGTCAAAAGCTTAAAGCAACTAAGTAAATTACCAATCAAGAAAAAGCCACACTCAAAAGAGTTTGAAACTTTGTGGCATCTTTATTCACCCTTGTCCCATTCCCTCCTGAGTGTGGCATGCCAAGGTTAAGAGGAAGCATTCCAGTTCCAGATTCCATCCTCAGGCTAGAATGAGCAGAATGGATCTTATTAGCAATGTTCTAACCTCTCTATGGGCTGCCTGAGGTACTGGTTTCTTCTTTACCCAACTCAGAGCTCAGAAGAAGAAATGTGGCATAGCTTGAATCTCAGGCTGGAAAACTACATAGAATGCAGTGGTGGGCATTGCTTATAAAAGCTGCAGGAAGACTGGAGACCCTCAGATACGTTTTCCAAGAGGTTATGGGCAGAGGAATACTATATGACAACCGAAACAGAAGCTGGGATGAGACTCTGGGAAATGAAGACATTTAAAAGCAGCTGCATATTTAGGGGGACTGGAAAAAGCACACACACAGGTCCATGTAAGACACATGTTCAAAAACTGCTAAGAATTTAAAAATCATGTTATGATAGTGAGTCTGAGCAACAAGCTCATCTTCAGTTCCCACCTAGAAGAGGTATATGGTGCTCTGCTTCCCTCAGAGAGTACTATTTGGGGGCCAGATAGGGTATTCATCTCTCTTCCCCTGACCAGTGGAAGTAGGAAGTGATGATATGATACTGTTATCTGAATAATATAGACAAAATGAAGAGGTTAGCTAGATGGAATATTAACTATTAGCTAGGTGGGATAATGTCTCCCACATAGTGGTTTGATTCCCCTGGTGGGTTACTGTTGGCAGGGTTCAGCAGAGAGCAGAGTCTCAGCCCCAGGCATTCATCATTGAAACTGAAAACTGAGCAAGCTGGAGATAGTAAGCACTCCAATTTCTCCCTAACCCTAGCATTGCCACGGCATGGTGAAGAGTTCAGCCTCAACATACACCTGCCATCAAGGAAGTGAAACAAGTTGATGCAAGTAGGGTAGTCAAAAAGGCTTCCTCTCTCCCATGAATTCTGAGGGATCCAAGGTAAGCTGAGTCCCTACTCCACCAGACATCAAGCAGGTAGAATGAGGTAGTTCAGGAGTGGGTGATGGATGTTAAGCTATCCCCATCCAGTGCAATGAGGGCCAACCATAAGCTGAGCTTATGCCTCCACCCTGAAGCAAGAAGGCAGTACAAGATAGGATGACTAAAGATGGCAGAGTAGAAAGTCGTGAGCTTACCCTTTTACGAGACCAAAAAATCACAACTAACTCTGAACAACCATCAACAAAAAACGCTGGAACCTACCAAAACAGATACCCTGTATCCAAAGACAAAGAAGAAGCCACAACGATATGGTATGAAGGGTGCAACTGTGATGAAATCAAATCCCATACCCACTGGGTGGGCGACCCAAGGACTGGAGAGAAATTGTACCACAGAGGCCCTCCCAGAGGAGTGAAACTTCTGAGCCCCACATCAGGCTTCCCAGCCTGGGGGTCTGGCAATGGGAGGAGGAGCCCTCAGAGAATCTGGCTTTGAAGGCCAGTATGGTTTGATCACAGGAATTCCACAGGACTGGGGGAAATGCAAACTCCACTCCTGGAGGGTGCACACAGGGTTTCGTGCACACCAGGACTCAGGGAAAAAAGCAGTGGCCCCGTAAGGGACTGGGCCAGACCTACCTCCTAGTATCAGAGAGTCTCCTGCAGAAGTGGGGGGTGGCTGTGACTCACTGTGGGGACAAAGACACTGGCAGCAGCAGTTCTGGGGAGTGCTCATTGGCATGAGCCCTCCCGTAGGCCACCACTAGCCCCACCCAACAGCCTGTAGGCTCCAGTGCTGGGACACCTCAGGCCAAACAATCAACAGGGCAGGAACAGAGCCATGCCCACAGCAGACAAGCAGCTTAAAGACTTCCTGAGCAAGGCTCTGTCCACCAAGGGACAAGACCCAGCTCCACCCACCACTGGGCAGGAACCAGTCCCTTCCATCAAGAAACCTGCACAAGACTCTTAGATAGCCTCAGCCACGAGAGGGCAGACAGCAGAAGCAAGAAGAACTACAATCCTGCAGCCTGCAGAACAGAAACTGCCATCACAGGAAGTTAGACAAAATGAGTTGACAGAGGAATATGTCCAAGATGAAGGAACAAGATAAAACTCCAGAAGAACAACTAAGTGAAGTGGAGCTAGGCAACCTACTGGAAAAAGAATTCAGAATAATGATAATGAAGATGATCTAGGGTCTCAGAAAAAGAATGGAGGCAAGAGTAGAAAAGATGCAAGGAATATTTAACAAAGACCTTGAAGAACTAAAGAAAAACAAACCGAGATGAATAATACAATAACTGAAATGAGAAACACACTAGAAGAAATTGATAGTAGAATGACTGAGGCAGAAGAAAAATAAATGAGCTGGAAGATAGAATGGGGGAAATGTGGCCACAGAACAGAATAAAGAAAAAAGAATGAAAATAAATGAGGACAGTCTAAGAGACCTATGGAACAATATTAAACACACCAACATTTGAATTACAGTGGTCCCAGAAGGGGAAAAGAGAGAAAAAGGACCTGAGAAAATATTTGAAGAGACAATAGCTGAAAACTTCCCTAACATGGGAAAGGAAACAGTCACCCAAGTCCAGGAAGCACAGAGAGTCCCAGGCAGGATAAACCCGAGGAGGAACATGCCAAGACACACAGTAATCAAATTGACAAAAATAAGAGACAAAGGAAAAATATTAAAAGCAACAAACAGCAAATAACACACAAGGGAACTCCCATAAGGTTATCAGCTGATTTCTCAGCAAAAAACTCTGCAAGTCAGGAAGGAGTGGCATGATATATTTAAGTGATGAAAGGGAAGAAGCTACAACCAAGAGTATCCTACCCAGCATGGATCTTATTCAGATTCAGTGGAGAAATCAAAAGCTTTACAGAAAAGTGAAAGCTAAGAGAATACAGCACCACCAGTCTAGCTTTGTAACAAATGCTAAAAGAACTTCTATGGGTGTAAGATAAAAGGTCATGCTAGAAACAAGAAAATTATGAATGGAAAAGTTCACCAGTAAAGGCAAACATACAGTAAATGTAGGAAATCATCTGCACGCAAATATGATATCAAAACCAGCAATTGTGAGGAGAGTACAAATGCAGGATATTGGAAATGCATTTGAAATTAAAAGACTAGCAACTTAAAACAATCTTGTCTGTCTATAGTCTGCTATATCAAAACCTCATGGTAACTACAAACCAAAAATCTACAATAGATACACACAAAAAAGAAAAAGTAATCTGGACACAACACTAAAGTTAGTCATTGAATCAAAAAGGAATAGAACAAAAGAGGACATAAACAGATGGAAAGTTACCATGTTCTTGTATTCAAAGATATCAATCTTGTCAAAATGACTATACTTCCCAAGGCAATCTACAGATTCAATGCAATCCCTATCAAATTACCAATGGCAATTTTCACAGAACTGGATAAAAAGATCTTAAAATTTGTATGGAGGCATAAAAGATCCCCAATAGTCAAAGCAATATTGAGAAAGAAAAATGGAGCTGGGGGAATCAGGCTTTCTGACTTCAGACTATACTACAAAGCTACAGTCATGAAAACAGTATGGTACTTGCACAAAGACAGAAATACAGAAAATTGTAACAGAATAGATAGCCCAGAAATAAGCCCATGCACCCATGGTCACCTAATCTATGACAAAGGAGGCCAGAATACACAATGGAGCAAAGATAACCTCTTCAGTAAGTGGTGCTGGGAAAACTGGACAGCTACATGTAAAAGAATGAAATTAGAACACTCCGTAACAGCAAAACACAAAAATGAACTCAAAATGGAGTAATGACCTAAATGTAAGACTGGACACTATAAATCTCTTAGAGGATATCTTAGGCAGAACACTCTCTGACATAAACTGCAGAAACATGTTTTTGATCCACCTCCCAAAGTAATGGAAACAAAAACCAAAATTAAAAAAAAAGGGACCTAATTATACTCAAAAGCTTTGCACAGCAAAGGAAACCTTAAACAAAACAAAAAGACAACCAACAGAATGGGATAAAATATTTGCAAATGATGGGACTAACAAGAGCTTGATTAGTCTCCAAATTTACAAACAGTTCATGTGGCTAAATATCATAAAAAGAAAAAAACCCAATCAAAAAATGGGCAGAAGACCTAAACAGACATTTCTCCAAGGAAGACATACAGGTGGCCAACAGGCACATGAAAAGATACTCATAATCGCTAACTATTAGAAAAATGCAAATCGAAACTACAATGAGATTATCACCTCACACCAGTCAGAATGGCCATCATCAAAAAATCTACAAGCAATAAATGCTGGAAAGGGTGTGGAGAAAAGGGATCCCTCCTACACTGTTTGTGGGAATGTAAATTGGTACAGCTACTATGGAGAACATTATGGAGGTTCCATAAAAAACTAAAAATAGAGCTACCATATGATACAGCAATCCCACTCCTGGGCATATATCTGAAGAAAAACATGATTTGAAAGTTTACATGCACCCCAATGTTCATTGCAGGAATGTTTACAATACCCAAGACATGAAAGCAACCTAAATGTCCATCAACAGAGGAATGGATAAAGAAGATGTGGTACATATATACAATGGAATATTACTCAGTCATTAAAAAGAATGAAATAATTCATTTGCAGCAACATGGATGGACCTGGAGATTATGATACTAAGTGAAGTAAATCAGGCAGAGAAAGACAAATATCATATAATATCGCTTATATGTGGAATCTTAAAAAAATGATACAAATGAACTTATTTACAAAACAGAAACAGACTCACAGACTTAGAGAATGAACTTATGGTTACCAGGGGCAAAGGAAGGGTGGGAGGGGTAGACTGGGAGTTTGTGATTGACATGTACACACTGCTATATTTAAAATAGATAATCAACAAAGACCTACTGTATAGCACCTGGAACTCTGCCCAATATTCTGTAATAGCCTAAATGGGAAAAAATTGAAAAGAATAGATACATGTATATGTATAACTGAATCACTTTGCTTTACACTTGAAACTAACACAACATTGTTAATCAACTATACTCCAATATAATTTTTTTTAATTATAAGAAAAAAAGAAAAAGCAGTACAAGTAAGCCCTTGGTTTCTCCTTCCCATGGTGTTAGCAAGGTCCAGTGATGATGTAATATTACACACCAACTTGGAGGCCATGAGGATGAAGAAGACTGTGCTCTCCTTTCCCCAGGAAGGTGTTGGGGAACTGATAGTGGATCTGAACTTTCAACTCACTCATGTGCAAAGAAAGAGGTAGTGTGAGTTGATGCTTTGCTTTTGCTAGAGAAGAGTTAGGCCAGCAGGAACCTGAACATACAGAACCATCTAAACCTCAGACTATATCCCAACACAATTACTGTCAGCTGTAAATAAAATTAAATATGATTCAAAGTTTCATAATATAATATCCAAAATGTCAATGATAAAATTGAAAAATACTCTTTATTCCAAGAACTAGGAAAATCCCAATACAAATTTAAAAAGATAATCAACAGATGCAAATGTAGAGATGAATGAGATATTGAAATTATCTAACTTCAACAAAAATTTATGTATTCTCTTATAATAGAGAAACAAGAGAAAGTCTTAGCAAAATTTTAGCAAAGAAATATGTTATAAAATGGAGCAAATGGAAATTTTAGAAAAAATACAATAACAGAAATATAATACTTGCTGGATGGACTAAATAGCAGAGTGGTGATGACAAAGGAAGGAATCAGTTCACTTTTGGATAGACTAACAGTATTTACCCAACCTGATCAAGAGGAACAGATTTAAAAAATAAACAGAAAACTCAGAAAACATTGAGACAATAACAAAAGAGCTAATATCCAAGAAGTTGAGAGAGTGAGAGGAATTGGAAAAGTATTTGAAGAAATAGTGGCTGAAATCATCCCAAACTCATTGAATGACATAAACGTACAGACTCAGGAAGCTGAGTCCCCAGATAAATAAACACAAGCAAATCTACCCCACAGCATATCATAATTGCCTTCTGAAAAAAAATGTTGATAGTAGTCATAGACACTTTTCTTATACTGGAATACCAATTAGAATAACAGCAGAATTCTCAACTGAAATTATAAATACCAAAATAAAGTGACACACTTTTCAAGTTTTGAAAGAAAATAACCTGTGAATTTCAAATTTTATTTGAAGTGAAAGACATGCTCATATGAAGAAAAACTAAGAGAATGTGTTGCTTGTAAATCTACCCTTAAGAAATCATTAAAGAAATTTCTCTAAAAGGAAAAAAAAAAAGAAAAGAAAAACACCTGAAAATTCAGAAAGGGAAGAATTTCAAAATGGTTAAAAATACAGGTAAATAAAATAAAGTATCCTACTTCTCATGAATTTTTAAATCATATTTGATAGTAGAAGCAAATATAACACTATCAGATGTGGGGTGAAATTTATATAAAGGAAATAATTTAAAGTATTGAATTTTTTTTAACATCTTTATTGGGGTATAATTGCTTTACAATGGTGTGTTAGTTTCTGCTTTATAACAAAGTGAATCAGTCATACATAAACATATGTTCCCATATGTCTTCCCTCTTGAGTCTCCCTCCCTCCCACCCTCCCCATCCCACCCCTCCAGGCTGTCACAAAGCACCGAGCCAATATCCCTGTGCCATGCGGCTGCTTCCCACTAGCTATCTACCTCACTGCGTTTGTTAGTGTGTATATGCCCATGACTCTCTCTCGCCCTGTCACAGCTCACCCTTCCCCCTCCCCATAACCTCAAGTCCGTTCTCTAGGAGGTCTGCGTCTTTATTCCTGCTTTACCCCTAGGTTCTTCATGACATTTTTTTCCCTTAAATTCCATATATATGTGTTAGCATACGGTATTTGTCTTTTTCTTTCTGACTTACTTCACTCTGTATGACAGACTCTAGGTCTCCACCTCATTACAAATAGCTCAATTTCGTTTCTTTTTATGGCTGAGTAATATTCCATTGTATATATGTGCCACATCTTCTTTATCCATTCATCCGATGATGGGCACTTAGGTTGTTTCCATCTCCAGGCTATTGTAAATAGAGCTGCAATGAACATTTTGGTACATGACTCTTTTTGAATTTTGGTTTTCTCAGGGTATATGCCCAGTAGTGGGATTGCTGGGTCATATGGTAGTTCTATTTGTAGTTTTTTAAGGAACCTCCATACTGTTCTCCATAGTGGCTGAACCAATTCACATTCCCACCAGCAGTGCAAGAGTGTTCCCTTTTCTCCACACCCTCTCCAGCATTTATTGTTTCTAGATTTTTTGATGATGGCCATTCTGACTGGTGTGAGATGATATCTCATTGTAGTTTTGATTTGCATTTCTCTAATGATTAATGATGTTGAGCATTCTTTCATGTGTTTGTTGGCAGTCTGTATATCTTCTTTGGAGAAATGTCTATTTAGGTCTTCTGCCCATTTTTGGATTGGGTTGTTTGTTTTCTTGTTATTGAGCTGCATGAGCTGCTTGTAAATTTGGAGATTAATCCTTTGTCGGTTGCTTCATTTGCAAATATTTTCTCCCATTCTGAGGGTTGTCTTTTGGTCTTGTTTATGGTTTCCTTTGCTGTGCAAAAGCTTTGAAGTTTCATTAGGTTTAAAGTATTGAATTTTTAAGATGTGATCGTTAATTTTATGTCTCAACATAACTGAGTCATGGGGTGCCTGGATATTTGGCCAAATACAGTAAGTCCCCTACACACAAACCTTCAAATTGCAAACTTTCAAAAATGTGAACGTGTGTTCACATGTCCAATCACATAAGTTAGTTTATGTGTCTGGAGTACATTGTCACGTGCATGCATCCTCTACAAGTGGTTGTGCTTCTGTGTACAGTACTATATAGAGTACAGTATCTTTATTTCAAGCCCAGGATGTCCAGAAGCAAGCGTAAAAGCAGTGGTGATGTAGCTGGTACTGCTAAAGTACCAAGGGATAATGGTGGGAAAAAAAGTGAAAATAAATGGGAGTGGAGTGAGGTGAAAAGATGGTAGACATTGCTTGTTCTTATAACATGAATCATTCAACCATCAGCATGTTTCTAAAGAACAAGGACAAGATCATTGGAATATGTGAGGTCTGCTGTGCTGATGATGTCAACAATAATATCGAAGAAGCATGGAAAAGTGATGGGGAAGATGGAGAAACTTCTCAGTGTGGATGCAGGATCAGTATCAACATCAAGTCATGCTCAGCTTAATGCTGATTCAAGAGAAAGCTAAAAGCAAAAATTCTCAACAAAATACCACAACACCAAATCCAGCAGCATATTAAATGGTATTATACACTATGATCAAATGGGATTTTTCCCAGGAATGCAAGGGTGATTCAACATAAGAAAATCAATCAATGTAATATACTACATTAATATAATGAATGAAAAGAGAAAAATACATGATCTTCACAATCAATGTAGAAAAAGCATTTGAAAAAAATCCAGTCTTTTCAGGATTTAAGTAAAAAAAACCAACATTCAGAAAACTAGGATTAGAAGGCAACTTCTTCAACATGATAAAGAGCATTTATGAAAAATCTACCACTAACATCATTCTCAGCAGTGAAAGACTGAAAATCTCTCTTCCTAAAATCACAAACAAGACAAAGATGTTAATTTTTACCACTTCTGTTAGGCATTTATTGGAAGTTCTGGCCAGAGAAATTAGGCAAGGAAAAAAAAAAGTCCCCAAATTGGAAATGAAGAAAGAAAATGGTCTATTTGAAGATAAAATAATTCTACATAGGAAATCCAAAATTATGTACAAAAAAGTTACTAGAGCTAATGAACAAATTCACTGAAGTTGCAGATTATAAGATCAATACACTAAAATGTTTTGTTTCTATAAAATAGCAATGAGCAATCTGAAAAAGAAATTAGGAAAACAATTCTGTTTACAATACCATCCAAACAAATAAAGTACCTAGGAATAAATTTAATCAAGAAGGTGAAAGGAGAGAAGGCGGAAGATGGCGGAAGAGTAAGACGTGGAGATCACCTTCCTCCCCACAGATACACCAGAAATACATCTACACGTGGAACAACTCCTACAGAACACCTACTGAAGGCTGGCAGAAGACCTCAGACCTCCCAAAAGGCAAGAAACTCCCCACGTACCTGGGTAGGGCAAAAGAAAAAAAAGAATAAACAGAGACAAAAGGATAGGGACGGCACCTGCACCAGTGGGAGGGAGCTGTGAAGGAGGAAAAGTTTCCACACTCTAGGAAGCCCCTTCGCGGGCGGAGACTGCGGGAGGCGGAGGGGGGAGCTTCGAAGCTGCGGAGGAGTGCACAGCAACGGGTGCGGAGGGCAAAGCGGAGAGATTCCTGCACAGAGGATCGGTGCCGACCGGCACTCACCAGCCCGAGAGGCTTGTCTGCTCACCCGCCGGGGCGGACGGGGCTGCGAGCTGAAGCCGGAGCGCAGGGAGAGGACTGGGGTTGGCGGCTTGAACATAGCTGAAGGGGTTAGTGCACCACAGCTAGCCGGGAGGGAGTCCGGGGAAAAGCCTGCACCTGCAGAAGAGGCAGGAGACTTTTTCCTTCCCTCTTTGTTTCCTGGGGCGTGAGGAGAGGGGTTTAAGAACGCTGCTTAAAGGAACTCCAGAGACGGGCGCGAGCCGCGGCTGAAAGCTGCGGACCCCAGAGACGGGTGCGAGCCGCGGCTGAAAGCGCGGAATCCAGAAACGGGCGCGAGCCGCGGCTGAAAGCGGGGAATGCAGAGACGGGCGCGAGCCACGGCTGAAAGCGCGGAATCCAGAGACGGGCGCAAGCCGCGGCTAAAAGCGCGGACCCCAGAGGCGGGCGGGAGACGTTAAGGCTGCTGCTGCCGCCACCGAGGGGCCTGTGTGCGAGCACAGGTCACTCTTCACACCCCTCTTCCGCGGAGCCTGTGCAGCCCGCCACTGCCGGGTTCCCGGGATCCAGGGACAACTTCCCCGGGAGAGCGCACAGCGCGCCTCAGGCTGGTGCAAAGTCACGCTGGCCTTTGCCACCGCAGGCCCGCCCCGCACCCTGTGCCCCTCCGTCCCCGCCGGCCTGACTGCGCCAGAGCCCCCACTCAGCGGCTCTTTTAACCCCACCCTGTCTGAGCAAAAAACAGCCGCCCCCCAGCGATCTACACGCAGTGGCAGGGCCAAATCCAAAGCTTAGCCCTGGGAGCTGTGAGAACAAAGAAGAGAAGGGGAAATCTCTCCCAGCAGCCTCAGAAGCAGCGGATTAAAGCTCACAATCAACTTGATGTACCCTGCATCTGTGGAATACCTGAATAGACAACCAATCATCCCAAATTAAGGAAGTGGACTTTAGGAGCAAGATCTATGATTTCACCATGTCCTTTTTGTGAATGTGTATGTGTATGATTCTGTGTGAGATCCTGTCTGTTATTTAGTCTTGCTCCACCATTTGGTCCTAGGGTTCTATCCGTCCATGTTTTTTTTTTTAATTTTTTTATTAAGAATTAATTTTAAAACCTTATATACTTTACCTTCTTCGTTCTTCTTCTTTCCGCTTCCTTCCCTTCCTTTAGAAAACGCATCATCCAAATTGAGGAGGTGGTCTATGACAGCAAGATTTAGGATTTTACCCATTTACCGTTTTAGTGAGGGGGTAGTGTATGCGTCTGGTAAGATTTGTCTGTAAGCTTGCCTCTAAACATTGCCCTAAGGTTCTTTCCGTCCATCTTTTTTTTTTTTTTCTAAATAAGAAGGAAGTTTTATCAATAAACTTATTCTAATTTATTTTTACTGTATCTTCTTTCTTTTCTGTCTTTTTC